>NW_022196740.1:6632-224721 GCF_008641045.1 Pistacia vera | reverse complement strand
ACAATACAACATCATCAACATGCAAGCAGCTTTGTGCATTGCCCCAACCATTCTCCCCTTAATGCCCTGCAAAGTCTTCTCCCAGCAAGCGATTTCCCAACCAAAGCTCGGCAGTTCACTTGCTTCCCATTGTCCCCCTCTCAAAGAAACTGCCGCTACCTATGACACCTCTTCCACGTTTGATTACAGTTCTGCCTTCTCGTAAGTCAATTTTTTATTTCCAATTAATGATTAAAGAAAATATCACTTCTATAATTGAACTGGGATTATTGGTTGGTTAAAAAGTTGTTCATAGAAGTCTTGTGTGTTCAGTGTGTTTCCAGCGGAGGCATGTGAGACAATTGGTGGAGATGCTTGTTTGGCAGAGATGTACCCTGAAGTAAGGCTGCAACCAGAGGCCAGAAATGAGAGGGCAAGAGCCTCGGAGGCCATTGAAAGAGATTACTTTGAGTACAATGAAGCCAAGACGTAAAACTCTTGCACTCTTATGCCTTTGTATTTCAAAAATTAAAGCTTGTAAAATGTACTAAACATGATATTGATATAGTTTTTGACAGGGTTTTCAAGGCAGAAGCTTGCGACGATCTTGGAGGAATATTCTGCGAGCGTGAGTATCAGAGAGGAGTTTACTAGATCAAGAAAGCAAATATTGTTCGGGCTCACTACTGGAAAAACGATGCTTGAAAAAGTAAATGAATGGATGTACAATGGGAAGAAAGAAAAAGAATGGATAAATAAGGCTTCCATAATAACTCCCTATAAATTGAAACTCATCTTCGTCTTACAGTGATCAATGCCATCATTGGATTTTTATAACATTAACGCATAATTTTTCAGATGTTCATTCATGATAACGCAATTTGGTGGATGTCCCCAAATCACCTCAACTTCAAGAAATTAGCTTCTTGATAAACTTTTAAGCCATGCTTTAGCTCTAACAAAATGATAAACGACTTGACATCCATGCTTTTAATCACAGAACGATGTCTCATTTATCAAGAAAGATACTGATGAACTGCTTGTCCTCAGCAACTGTTTTGAACAATTTTTCGTCCTTGTTCGAAACTAATCAAGGGCCTTGCCTGCTTGTTGAATAAGAACTGAGCAATAAATATATTGCCATTTGCCCACATCAAGTAAAGGTTATAGACAATATGCGTGCTTCAAAAAGTATGACGCATTCTTTCTCACAGACATTTAAAAAGCTAATAAGAAGAAGAGTCCAATGAAACACTGATGAAAGTTGAGCCGCCTGTTTTTGCTTTTTAACTCCGCTGATTTCTCTCGTCTTTAGCAGGTAACCAAACACTTCCCTAATCCCCCTGCTTATGAACACCTCACTGCCCGCTTTAAATTCTATGAAACCTCACAGAACAAATGTTCTTCTAAACCTTGCTACGTCTATAAGAGCCTCGCAGACGACAAAACCCAACCAAAATGTCCAGAATTTCATCGATGCCCGCCTTGTCAAAACGGGTTTTGACCTAAGCACGTGCCGCTCAAACTTCCTCGTCGAAAGTCTTGTTAAAAGAGGCGAGTTATCTGAAGCACGCAAAATGTTTGATCAAATGCCTAACAGAAATACAGTCTCGACGAACATGATAATTTCGGGCTACGTGAAATCAGGCAACCTTGCAAGCGCTAGAGAGTTGTTTGATGGCATGGTGGAACGAACATCTGTGTCATGGACAATTTTAATAGGTGCCTATTCGCGTCGTAATCACTTCAGAGAAGCGTTTAGGCTTTTTGTTGATATGCGCCGAGGAGGTTTTGACCCTGACTATGTGACCTTCGCGACTTTGCTATCAGGATGTAATGACCTGGATACAGCAAATGAAGTTATTCAAGTTCATGCTAACATAGTTAAGTTTGGTTATAATTCCGCCCTTGTCGTTTGCAATTCTTTGGTTGATTCTTATTGCAAGATTCGTCGCCTTGATTTGGCTTGTCGGATTTTTAAGGAAATGCCCGAAAAGGATTCTATTAGTTTCAATGCATTGATAACAGGACACGCGAAAGTGGGTTTGAATAAAAAAGCAATAAGACTCTTCATTGAGATGCAACATCTGGGTTACAAGCCTTCTGACTTTACGTTTGCTGCGGCTTTGTCTGCTGGCATTGGCTTTGGTGATATAGCATTAGGGCAACTAATTCATGCTTTTGTGGTGAAGAGTAATTTCGTTGGGAATGTGTTTGTCGGGAATGCTTTGCTTGATTTCTACTCGAAGCATGACAGTGTGGTTGAAGCTAGGAAGCTTTTTGATGAGATGCCGGAGGTGGATGGTATCTCTTACAATGTGATAATCACATGCTATGCATGGAACGGACTACACAAAGAATCTCTCAAGCTTTTCAGGGAATTACACTTCACTAGATTTGATAGGAGACAGTTTCCATTTCCGACCCTGTTGAGCATAGTAGCAAATATGGTAGAGTTGGAAATTGGTAGGCAGGTCCATACCCAGGCCATTGTGACAACAGCCAATTCTGAAGTTCAAGTTGGAAATTCTTTGGTTGACATGTATGCCAAATGTGGCAAATTTGAGGAGGCAAGAAAGATATTTGCAACTCTAAGCCATAAAAGTGGAGTTCCATCGACGGCTATGATCTCAGGTTATGTACAGAAAGGACTCTTTGAAGAAGGCCTAAAACTGTTCAACCAGATGCGTAGAGCTGATGTAAGTGCTGACCAAGCCACTTTTGCTAGCATCTTAAAAGCTTCTGCAAATTTAGCTTCATTGTCACTGGGGAAACAGCTACACTCACTTGTAATTAGATCGGGTTTTATGTCAAATGTGTTTTCTGGCAGTGCACTCTTGGATATGTATGCGAAATGTGGATCACTAAAAGATTCAATTCAAACTTTTCAAGAGATGCCTGAAAGGAATATAGTCTCTTGGAACGCGTTGATATCGGCTTACGCACAAAATGGAGATGGGGAGGCGACTCTTAGATCATTTGAAGAGATTATTCATTCAGGATATCAACCAGATTCAGTTAGCTTCCTCACAGTGTTGTCTGCATGCAGTCACTGTGGACTTGTTGAAGAAGGATTACATTACTTCAAGTCCATGACTCAAACATACAAACTCATGCCAAAGAGAGAACACTATGCATCTATGGTTGATGTGTTGTGTCGTAGAGGACGCTTTGATGAAGCACAGAAGTTGATGACTCGAATGCCATTTGAGCCCGATGAGATCATGTGGTCATCAGTTCTCAACTCATGTAGGATACATAAGAACCAAGAATTGGCTAAAAAAGCAGCTGATCAACTTTTCAAAATGGAGGAGCTTAGAGATGCCGCCCCTTATGTAAGCATGTCAAACATCTACGCAGCTGCAGGCCAGTGGGACAATGTCGAGAAGGTGAAGAAGGCTATGCGAGATCGTGGAGTGAAGAAGGTTCTAGCATCTAGCTGGGTTGAAATTAAAAACAAAGTTCATGTATTCACAGCAAACGATAAGTTGCACCCACAAATGAAGGCAATCACGAGAAAGATTGAAATGTTGATGAAGCAAATGGAAAAGGAAGGGTATAAACCTGATACAAGCTGCGCCCTTCACGATGAGGACGAGGAATTCAAAATAGAGTCACTTAAATATCATAGTGAAAGATTAGCAATTGCATATGCACTAATCTGTACGCCACAAGGGTCACCAATACTGGTAATGAAGAACTTGAGAGCCTGTACAGATTGCCATGCTGCAATCAAGTTGATCTCAAAAATAGTCAAAAGAGAAATTACAGTTAGGGATTCAAGCAGATTCCATCATTTCATAGATGGGTTTTGCTCTTGTAAGGATTATTGGTGAACTTATCAAAGCCATATTCATTCACCAAAAAAACAAAAAAAAAAACTTTTCATAATTTTACTTTGCAATTGTGGGATACGGGTTCTTGCCTCCTGTTCAATTATATTATTTAGTACTGCATAATTCGAAATTATATAACCATCTAACAAACGAAATGAAAGCTTCAAAATTGAATATTAATAATCTTGATGGCAGAAACAAAAACAAAAACAACAAAAAACAAAATTGAAACTATTTCTTCTTATTCTTGTTGACCAAATCTTCAGGTACAACCTTAAGCAACTTCTTGTCCTTAGACTTAGCAATTTTCTTGAGAGTATTCTTGTTAGATATCACCTGAAACTTAGTTCCAGATTTCATTATATTCTCTTCCTTCCTTTTCTTTCTCTCCTCGGCTCTCTTCCTCTTCTCTATCTTATTCTGTCTAATCTCTTCCTTCAGTTCATTCATCCTCTCTCTATACGCTTTCTTTATCAACTTCTCCTTCTCTCTCTCCTCCAAACTCGTTCTTCTCACGCTCACTTTGCTCGCCGACGCCCGGTGTTTACGCGCCTGCTTCCAATTCCTCCCCGACACTTTCCCGGCGATCACGCCATCGTAGGTAGGCTGACCAAACGTCGGCTTGTCGGGGTTGTCTGAGGACGCGATGGCCGATCGCTTTGCGGCGGGTGGACACGTGTCGTCGTCTACGTCCATGGAGGCATGGTCTTCGGTGTTGGTGGTGGTAAGGGCGGCGTTTTCTGCCTCTTGGCGCTTTCGCTTGTAGGTCTTGCCGCCGAAACCTTCGTCCAGGTTCCTGAAATCGATTGTGCATGCCATAGTTAAGTGGCGGTGTGGGGGTTGTGGGGAATTGGAATGTTAGGGTTTTGGAGGTTTATATAGTAGGTTGTGATTGGTTGTGCCATGCCAGCTATTCAGTATTTACGGTTCGGTCAAATGGAGGGATTTTCATTTTTATTTTTATATGGGCAAAATCAATTATCATAATATTAACCTCTTTAAGAAAATTTATTTATTTTTTCGTCTTTTAAAATTAAAGGATCTCTAGGGTTAGCCTAATCTCAAAGACATCTTTCTTCTGTCGATATTAAATATTAATTACTGCTTAAACTGACTAAAAGCTTATTTTTCCATTAATAGGTAAAAATTATATATGGAATGGTTATGTCTTCTTGGCTCGTCAATTGAAGGCATCTTTGTTTTCTGTTGAATAAAAGCAATGAATGACACAAGCAAGAAGAAATTTTATTTCTAATCAATTTTGGATTTTATGTTATCAAAGTTTAGTATTAATATTCAAAAATATATGTTTGATCAGATAATCAAAACTATTTTCGATGTTAAAAAATAAAAACTGTGCCCAACACATATAATCTCAAATTTTATACTAATTTGCATTTTTCTTAAAACTTGTTATATCTCGTAATTCAAAATAATGCAATAGGTAAGTTACCGGACAAATCATAAATCACCAACGCACAAATATTACTTTGCAATACAATTGGAAAAATACATTATTCAAAGATTAATAATAGAGCTATGCTGCTCGCGACAATAGGGGACAGTTAAATGTTTAAATAATGATACTGAGTACTCTACTCCCAAATTGTTTAAAATTTGGGAGTAAAGGGACAAAAAAAATAGATTTATTAGTCTGAGGCAGAAGTATTCTCAGGGCTACCTTCTGCATCTAAATTGGATAGATCACTCTCAAAGAAGGCGGCGTGGAGGGCCCTGACACACTGTTCTGATTCACTGTCGTTTACAATCAACGAGATATTAACCTGTTTTGTAAAACCAAAAACCAGTGAGAAATAAATGCAAACACATCCATTTTGTGCAAAAGACCATATAACTCTGTCTCTATGCGATTAAAAGGTTTTGTGTAGCTACACTAATTATTAATGGTTCTTAAATCCATGCTCCTGCGTGGATTCAAAGGAAGATTGAATCAGAGGAGGCTTATGAAATACCTTCGATGCACCCTGGGAGATCATCTGAACATTGACTCCATTTCTTCGTAGAACATGAAAAGCCTGCCACATAATCTACCTGGTCACTAAAAATATATAACAAATAAAGCGAGAAAAAAATTAAAGAAATGAAGAGAAAATCCATCACCTTCTCTAGTATAAGCGAGGACCTCTGGACATTGCCAATAAGAGATATAATTGATCTGTGCTGAAGGAGATTGACAACGGCAATTTTCTCAAGTTCTTCCACTACATGGTCAAGTTCCTGTTTAAAAGATGTAACAAGAGACAAGATTAATTGTAAATACTCAATCAAAATTCAGACTCCAGCTGTAGATCAAAAATAATTGGTACAGACTGTATATCATCAAGCTAAATTATATATGACATGGAGAAAAACATCATACGCTTGCCTGCTGAATTAGCTCTCTGCTCCAAAGCTTAGATGGATCCAATGTCAAGGAAATACTGACTTCACTAGTAGCTACAACATCCACTGATATGCCCAAATCTTCAAAGATTGAAAATACCTGCAAGCTCAAAAATTAATGACTCAAACCACAAACTGACCCAATGGAACATAAAGCACAGGCACCAAATATTAGCACTCTTACCTTAGCAAGGAAGCCAAATTGGCCAAGCATGCGAGTGCTAACAATATCCAACATGGTAACATTACGTTTCAAAACAATGCTAGTTAATACTGCCTGCAGTTGGGAAATAAGAAGATTTATACTCTTTTATGTAAAGAAATCATTAGACCAGCAATCTGACAACAAACCTTAGTCATATCTCTAGACCTGGTGATCAGAGTTCCTGGGGCATTAGGATTATAAGAATTCTTAACCCTAACCGGAATATCACCCTCTCTAGCTGGTCTCATGGATTGTGGATGCAAAACCTGATAAAAGAACAAAAGTTACATGGTTAAAAAAGTCATGATCATACCAGCCACAGAATTTCAGCTTTAGTTGAGAAATTCTTGATATTTTTTGGGGTCCCAAACAACTAGCCATTATAAAATGCTATCTAGTTTAATACATCCAGCTTGAAAGCAAATTCAATTTTATCTGTGGTCAATTCCAAAACTAAAGGAACATTGTGGATATTCAAATACTGAGATGGACTAAAAGCTATAGAATAAATATACCTGAGCCCCAAAATATGCAAGCTCAGCCGCCTCATCAAATGTCAAATATGGGACTGGCTCAGCACGTTGATATATGTTAGGATCGCATGTCAAAACACCGTCAACATCCTTCCACACCTGTAACCAATAAAAGCTCAGTCTTATGTCATTCTGAATTTAATATGTACACAGAAGTTACAATGACAAAGGTTCTCAATCTTGTATATAGAACTCTACGTCATTAAAGAAACACTCCTTTCACATATTTCAAAGAAACAAACTTAAGGCATACATGTTTGTAGTTGTAGTAGTATGTCTGTCTCTTGCATGAAAGGAAACTTGTAGTTCATGCATGTAAGACAGATCTAAAAATAAACAAAAGCGATAGTTTCAATATCCATGCTGACCTGAATCTCTCGCAACCCCAATGCTTTCCCAATGGTTGTGGCTGTCAAATCGCTACCACCCCTACCCAATGTAGTGATTGCACAAGACCTCCAGCCCTGGAATACAAGACAAAGAAACACAATCTATTGAGACTTATTGCAAAGCCTCCCAAAGAAGATGTCAAAAGCAATTAGGTAGTTGAAGGACCTTTCCGAGGAAACCAGTAACAATTGGAATTGCAAGATCACTGATCCAATCACCATGTAACCTCTTAGCAACAGCTGGATAAGTGGCTTCCAAAATATCAGCATTTGTAAAGTCATCTGTGGTTATGAAGCCAATATCGAAGGCATCATACTGAAAAAAGAAAGCAAAGCATTGTAATTCTCTGTTATTTGAATAATATTTTACAAGTAAGCATGGTAAAATGGAACAATGTACATCAATCTAAATCTGAATTTTTAAAATAGTTGGAGAAAGACAAGCAAGCTAAGTTACAAAAATATAGAAGATAATAACATACTTGGCGGGCTTTCACACCAATTTTATTCAAATATGCAGCAAAAAGCCTAGTGGACATGCACTCCCCAAACGAAACTAAGTAGTCTCTAGTGCGTGGAGTTAGCTCTTTCATCATAGCAATTCCCTTCAGAAGTTGCTCCAGTTGTTCTAGGTGATCTGCAAAATGTTTCCCACAGACAAAAACAGGACAGTCTTAACCACAAGTGAATAAGAAACAAATGGTTTCAAGAGAAACAGATACTCACATTCAATAATTGACCTTTCTACTCCAAGCTCATCTGCAGTCCTGGATAAATAAAAGATGCCAAATACAAACAAATTACAAATTTTAATTCACCATGATCAACATCAATGAAAATGGAATTCACATTTCTCACCTGTGGTGTAATTCTTGAATAAAACTCAACTCATCAATACATGACACATTAGTAACCCCACAACTAACAGCCGTTTCACCAGCCTAATAAACAAGCAATAAAACATTCATCTTAAACAAAAAGAAAAAAAAAATATCACATATGAATCGAACAAAGACAGAATAAAAATTCATTATATACCAGCAATAACTTATTTGTTGTCTTTCCCATTGCTGAGAGAACAATCACAGGCCTTTCGTACGGGAAGCTAAGTATAAGTTCAGCAACTTCCCTCATTCTCTCAGCAGAGGACACGGACGATCCACCGAACTTCATAACACATGTCAATTGCTTCTCATTCTCTCCCAATACTTGACTCTCACTCTCCTTCCTTTCAATCACATCTATTTTCGCTCCCTCACAACTCACTCTCAAACCTCCTCTATCTCTACACGATCTTTTCACACTAATACAAAACCTAGAACTCGAACTCACACACGCGCCAAACTCAAGCCGCTGCCACGACAGAGTTGGGCAATGCAAAGATTGCTTCGGAATTACACCGCAAAATTGCATCGTGTTCGCCATTGCTAATAAATCCAGTGTGTATAAGAAGTTATTTCGACGAATAAAACAAAGTTTAAGTTCTTCAAATAAAAATTGCAAAATATCTAAACCACCAAAAAACTGAAAGCTTCAACCTTGAGGAGCTCGATCTGCACATTTTTCACAGAAACAAAAACAAAAGTAAACAAAACAATCAAATAAATAATTTTCATCAAAATATAGCCATTACACGTTAATAACAAATTATGATTCAAATAATTTCCCTCCAAAATAAAAAAATATAATTCCAATTTAATACCTTCAAGACCGAGCTCCGAATATAAGTGGAATGTATTACTTGCTTTAAACCAAATATATTTTTGTTAAAAAAAAGGGGGAAAAATAATTATATAATCGTGAAGCTCTGAGAAGGCAGGAACGAAAGGTTGGCTAAATATGCAGCACGCCGCCCAGGCGAACGAACTTATAAACCCAGTGGAAAAACCCTTTGGTTGAATCCAACGGTCAAGCATCGAGCAGGGTGGGCCACTTTGATAGAAATAAGCGGGTGTTAAATTCGATCTAACGGTGATGAGATCTTACGCATCTTTGGGGAAACTGAATGTCGAAGAGTTAAAGTCCTACGTGGACCAGCCTGTCTGCGGTGGAGTAATGATATCTTTACCTCACCAATTTACATCATTCTCTTACTTCATGCATCAAGTGACAGCATCACCCCATTTGCCCTGTCATCAAGTTACCATATCATTTTCCAAAAATTTCTCTCCCAAAACTTAAAACAAATAAAAAATTCGGTCTCATAAATTTCAAATTTTAACATAACCCTAAGTAGAGGTGAAACAAATGAATCAAGATAAGCGGGTCAAACTTAACTCAATCCACATTAAAGAGGGTTCAATGCGAACCATCTTATAGACAAATTAGATTAAACTCAATCCGCATGCAACTCCTAGGTGGATCGAATTATTATATGGCAATCTGATAATCCAACCGATTGCTTTTTTGTTTTTTTAAAAGAACCCGGTGGGTTGTTAATGTGGAAAGTGTGTGCAAATTCCTAGCAGCGCGTGAGAGAATCTCTTTGGGAAATTGTCTGGTTAAAAAGTGTCTTAAATCTTTGCCTTCTGAAATTTTTTTTAAATAAATAAACTACCATAAAAGGAAAAAAGTAATTATTGTTATTAAATGAATAAGGCAAATGAAATTAATTATCACATATAATAACTAAATAACAATTAAAACTAAATATATATAATTATGGAGTGGAAATAAATGGTTGTCATTAAAATTTATTATAGAATCTACATCTATAAAAAAGATTTTTATAAATAATTCAGGAAAATTCTTTAATTGATAAAAAAATTAGGTTGAGTTTGATTTTTGATTAAAAATAAATTTTAAAAGCTAAAATATTTTTCAATTTTTTAGTTTTATTACAATATTTTTGGTATTTGAAAACGTGGTTATATTATATTTACAAAATGTTTTCCCATTAACAAATTATAGTAAACTTTAAACACAGCTTTTAATATTAAAAGATAAAAATGTATAAAAAATTAAAAAAAAAAAGGGGCGCCTAACCGGACCTGCCCACAGCTTTTAATATTAAAAGATAAAAATGTATAAAAAATTAAAAAAAAAAAAGGGGCGCCTAACCGGACCTGCCCCGCAGCCAAACCCGTCGGGTTAGGGTTGACGGGTTACTTTTCCAGCATTAACCCTGACTCCCTGAGTCATTTGAACCAAAAACTTTCCTAATTCAATTTCAAGTTTGAAAAACCCTAGCCATCACCTTCCATCCCAGTCTCAACTCCATTACAACCGAGTCACAAAGCTTCGACGGTGGCCACCAGGAGCAAGATTCCACCACCACGAATCACGGTCTCAGTCGCACGACAACCGAGCCACAAAGCTTCGCCGGTGACCACCATGACAGGAATCCACCACCACGAATTTCAGCCACCTTCCAATCTCACCCATTAACACATTTTTCGATCTCGCTGGCGTCTAGCCATCTGCAACGTCCACCACCACCGAGCTCAGCCACCTTCCAATCAAGCACTCCCTCCCACTGCGTCAACTCAGAGCTGGAGATCTTGTCAACCACTCAAGAATCTTGCAAGGTGTTACCGGCGGCGTTGTTGTCTTCCCAGCTGAAGGCTCCTCTGCGCTTACTATTTCTAAGGTCCTTAAATTCTGAGAAGATTACAAAAGAAGAAAGGGATGAAGAAATGCTGGATTCTCATTAAACCTAAACTTTGCAAAACCATCTCTCATCTCTTTCTGATTATATCCTTCGCATTTTCCACCTCCAACACTCTTCTCCTAATGGCCTCATCCTCTCTATAGCCTCGCCTCACTTTCCCCAAATTTCTTTTTTCAATTTCAATTTCCATTTCTACTACTTTTTATGCTTTTATTTTTATTTTCTGTTGCAGATTGATGGCTTTGTTTTGCCACCTTTTCAGTCTACATCTATTTTGAAAGATTATGTGATGCGTTCTGACTTACTTTGAGTGAGTTAAAGAAGATTTCCAACAGCCCATAACACACCAGCAACCTCCAAACTTCAAATCTCAAATGCTACTCCACAATAACTCCACAAATCGGTCGCAAAACAATAACACCAATGTACAATTCGGCCAGCACAAAACATACACAAAAGAATAATAAAACAAACATAAATTGCCAAATAACCAAGGCCTAAAGGAAATCCACCAGCCAAGGAATCCACCACCAACCTATGGCAAAGATTTGATAAAGGATGAACAAACAAACTCTCTCATGAGCTCCCATTTTCATTAATCAAGTCTCTCCATTACAATAAGAAGTTGGTCTTTATAAGACCATCTCCAACCCATTGCACCAATTTGGTGCAAAATTTGGTGCAAAACACTATTTCATCTCCAATCCACAACACCAAATATTGCACCAAGAAGAATATTCTTTAGAATATTCTTTTTTTTCTTTATTGTAATAATCAACAATTAATCTATTTCACTCATTATTTTTTATATATTAATTAAATATTGAGAATGATATTTTTATTAAATAATAATTATTTTGAAAATTATACTAATTTAATAGAATTAAGTATTTAATTAATCAAATAAACATTACATTTAATATAGAAAAACATTATAGAAAAACATTACATCTAATATAAAATGATACAAAAAAAAAAAAAAAACAACAACAACACAAAGGTAAAATTCTATATTGATAGTAATTTAATTTTCCAAATTAGTATGTTCTTCCCACAAATGATCAATTAATGCATTTCGAAGAGCATGGTGAGCCTCTGTAGTTTAGTATGTTCTTTTAATTTTAGTGTTTTTAAATTAGTGTTAATTTTTATTTTGAGTTATTGTAGTTTAATATTTGCATTGAATAAAGTTCTATTTTTAATTTTTCATCATTTTTTAAATTATATCATTATTATAAATAATAATCAAATTAAATTAAATACAAATACTTAAATTTGGTGTGATTTTTGGTGTAAAATTTAATACTCATATTAACTTAACAAAATTAAAAAAAACAAAAAAATCAAAATAAAAAAAAATATTTTTTTATTTGTGCTACAGTGCTGTGCCAAAATGGCGCAGCACTGTAGCACTGCGCCAAAATGGCGCAGTGTTTGGCGTGGGTTGGAGTACCAACCCACGCCAATTTGGTGTTTTTTGCAACATTTTGGCGTGGGTTGGAGATGCCCTAAAGGCCTTACAAAAAGTTTGTCCTAATTCAACAATTAATCTAGGCCATCCATGTGACACAAAAAAAGGAACTAAAATCAATCTTGACCAGACATGTGGCGGTCAAGAGAGATTTTAAATTCAAAATGGTTTAGACATAGATGGGGATATGTAAACACAGCAAACAAAAAATAATTATAAATAAAATCCTAGGGGATATCAAAGAACATGTGACTTTCCTCTTCAGGAAAGGGACAAAGAGCTGCCAAGAATGTCATGGATTGTCCTTGCCAAATAAGGATCCCAAAGGGGAAAGGAACATGGAGTTGCCAAGAGTATCACAAGTTGTTTTTGCCGAAATGGACACCATGTACCTAGAGGTGGAAAAAGAACTTGTCCAACCCGACCCATGGCGGGGTATAGGAATTGGCTGGTCAGGCTTAGACCGGCCCGCCAACAAGGGTGAGTTGGGTTAGGCCCGCCTCTTGGCCAAAAAAGGTGGCCCAGCCCGACCCGCCAACCCTAACTCGACGGGTTTTGATGCGGGCCGAGTCGGGTTAGCCCATCATTTTTTTAATTTTTTTCTTTTGTGTAATTGTTTTTACTTTTTAGTTAACTTTTCAAATATCAATAATTCAATTAAATTAATTTTTTTGTTAACATTTCAAATATTAATTCAATTTTAATACAGTGAAATTGTAATATAAGAAAAATTAGATTTATTCATTTATAAAAAAATAAAATAAGAAATTACAACAATTATTGCCTCGTTAAAAACCTGACCAAGAAAAACTCAATGGGACAAATACTTGGTAAGGAAAAAAGAGTGCAACCCCCAAAACAATTAATTTGGGTGTTGACTAAGATCTCTCCCATCTGTATCATCTATATTACAAAATTGAAATGATTATATTAAAGTATCGTTGACAACCTTGTATTGATCTTGATGGCACAACCATTCCCAATATCGAAGATATGTGAGGAGTTCAATCATTTTTTGTGAAAGTTTAGTCCTCCTTTCATTTAAAATTCTTCCACTTGCACTAAATGTTTATTCGGATGAGACGGTTGAGACAAGAACAAAGAAAACATCCAAGGCAAGTCTTGATAATACTGGAAAAACCCATTTTCTGGTTTTCCAATATTCTAAGACATCAAAGTCAGCTTTTTGTTGTGGATCTGCTGGTAACAGTTTGGGGGTTCCCAAATATTGGTGAAGCTCATTATTCTGTAACTGCATGGAGGACAGTACATTTGTTGTTGGTGCTTTTGAAAAGGAGGTTATGCTTCGAGTTTGTGTCCTCTTCGGCCTATTAAGTGCATTCCAGGAGTCGAAGTCTTCATTTGTTTCTGATGAAACTGTTGAGGATACTTCGCCTACATCTAAGGCATAATATTTTGACCCATGATTCTAGCCTTGATTCTATAATATTCTTTCCATCATCTTCACTGTAATTGATTTGTAAATATCCTAGATTGATTCTAGATTGATTGTAAATATCCTAGATTGATTCTAGATTGATTGTAAATATCCTAGATTGATTATAGATTGATTATTCTGTATATCTATATAAATAGAAATACTCACCACTTCAAGCAGTGTGGTGAATTCTCTTCAAATCTTTACATGGTATCAGGAGCTGTCTTGGCTTAACATCCATCGATCCTTCAACCTCTCCATGGCTACCGAATCTAATCCCACCCTCCTCCCTTTCAACACCATGATTCACATGGTAACAATCAAGCTGTCCTCCTCCAACTACCTCCTATGGACAAGTCAACTTCTTCCTCTTCTTGAAAGTCAAGAACTACTCCAGCACGTTAATGGCACTCTTGAGCCTCCTTCACGATTTGACCCACCCAACTCTGAAACACCAAATCCCAAATATCTGACGTGGAAAACCACTGATCAGCGGCTTCTCAGCCTTCTTCTCTCCTCCCTCACCGAAGAAGCCATGGCTGAGGTCGTCGGCCTCTCCACTTCTCGTGAAGTCTGGCTCGCCTTGGAAAACACCTTCAGCCACCGCTCCAAAGCTCGCGAGATTCGTCTCAAAGAAGATCTTCAATCAATGAAGCGTGGACCACGCTCTGTCTCTGAATACTCTCGTGCTTTCAAGGCACTCTGTCACCAACTCCATGCCATTGGACGACCAGTTGATGGCACCGACAAAATCCATTGGTTCCTCCGAGGACTTGGCGCTGAGTTCTCGTCGTTCTCCACTGCGCAGATGGCTGTTACCCCTCTCCCTTGCTTCAACGATCTCGTATCCAAAGCTGAAAGTTTTGAAATGTTCCAGAAATCCCTTGAAACTTCCAGTCCTTCCACAGCAGCATTCACAGCCACAAATCGCACCTTTGATCGTGCGAAAAAGAAAGGTCTTTCCTCGCGCAACAATCGCAGGCGCACTGGTAATAATGGCTCTTCCAATCGTGGCCATGGACGCAACTTTTCTGGTCAAGGACGTTGCCCTCCGCGATGTCAGATTTGTCGGACCGAAGGCCATTACGCTGATCGCTGCAACCAGAGGTACACTCGGCTTGCCAACTCTGCTCATCTTGCTGAGTCTTTCAACGCCTCTTGCTCTATGTCCGAAAATGAAGCCACCGATTGGTATTTGGACACAGGGGCTTCGGCTCACATGACCACCAGCCCATCCACTCTGGATCACTCTAATAATTACACTGGTAAGGATTGTGTGATTGTAGGAAATGGTGCTTCTCTACCTATAACTCACACTAGTACCATCTCTCCTAACCCAAATCTTCACTTACTTGATGTTTTGGTAGTTCCTCATTTAACCAAAAATCTTTTGTCTATTAGTAAATTAACTTCTGATTTTCCTTTATCTGTCACCTTTACTAAAGACTCTTTCACTGTTCAGAATCACCAAACGGGAAGGGTGGTGGCAACCGGTAAACGAGATGGAGGCTTATATGTGCTGGAGCGTGGACATCCGACCTTTCTTTCTGTTCTTAAAAATAAATCGCTTCATGCATCATATGATTTATGGCATGCTCGTTTGGGACATGTAAATCACTCATTATTTCTTTTTTAAATAAAAAAGGTCACCTTTATCTTACATCCTTATTGCCTTCTCCAAAACTTTGTAGTACATGTCAAATTGCAAAAAATCATCGTTTGCCTTATTCGCGTAATGAACATCGATCATCTAATGTGTTGGACTTAATTCATTGTGATACATGGGGTCCTTCTCTGATCAAATCCAATGTAGGTTTTGTCTATTATGTTATATTCATTAATGATTTTTCTCACTTCACTTGGCTATACCCTTTACGTTTAAAATATGAATTTTACGATATTTTTCTTCAATTTCAAAAATTTGTGGAAAATCAATATTCTGTGCGTATAAAATCTTTTCAAAGTGATGGTAGTGCAGAATTTACTAGTAATCGTTTCCAAGCGCACCTTCGCGCCTCTGGCATCCATCATCAACTCTCTTGCCCATATACCCCTGCTCAAAATGGTCGCGCCGAAAGGAAACATTGCCATGTGACTGAGACTGGCCTGGCTCTTCTTTTCCACTCCCATCTTTCTCCTCGCTTCTGGGTTGACGCCTTCAGCACTGCAGTCTACATCATCAACCGCTTGCCCACACCGCTTCTTGGAGGTAAGTCTCCTTTTGAGCTTCTTTATGGTTCCTCTCCGAATTATGACAATTTCCATCATTTTGGCTATCGTGTTTATCCTTGTTTGCGTGATTATATGTCTAACAAATTTTCTCCTCGCAGCATACCTTGTATTTTTATGGGATATAGTCCCTCCTATAAAGGGTTTCGTTGCCTTGATCCCACCACTTCTAGAATATACATCACTCGACATGCACAGTTTGATGAACATCACTTCCCCTTTCTAGAATCCTCTCAAGCTCAACCTCTCCCATCTCTTCAATTTTCCAACTTTTTGGAACCTAGCTCATCCCCTACAGACACACCTTCCCCTTACCCCGCGCACCATTCTCCTACCATTACTCCATCTGGATCTAACTCGTGTGTTATTTGTACTGACCTAGTGGATGAGTCTGTGCAGCTTATTAACTCTTTTGCAGGTTCTCCTTCAGTGCACTCAGACCATATACTATCTTCTGTTGAGCCTGACACCGTTTCTCAAGTTCATGATGTCACTCTAGCTCCAGCTTTTCCATTGGGCTCTCACCCTATGATCACACGAGCCAAAGCTGGCATTTTTAAAACTCGCCACCCAGTGAACCTTGGTGTCTTGTGCTCATCTGGTCTTCTTTGTGCTCTTCTTACCTCTACTGAGCCTAAAGGATTCAAATCTGCTGCAAAGAATCCAGCTTGGCTTGCTGCCATGGATGAAGAGATGCAAGCTTTGCAAAACAATCGCACTTGGATTTTGGTTCCTAGACCTGCTAACACCAACATTGTGGGCTCTAAATGGGTGTTCAGGACCAAATATCTGTCTGATGGATCCATTAAGCGTCTCAAAGCTCGTCTTGTTGCCAAGGGCTATACACAAGTACCTGGTCTCGACTACACTGATACCTTTAGTCCTGTTATCAAGGCTACCACTATTCGTGTTGTGCTATCTATTGCTGTGACTAACAAATGGCCCCTTCGCCAACTTGATGTTAAGAATGCGTTTCTTAATGGCACTCTCACTGAACATGTGTACATGGAACAGCCTCCTGGATACATTGATCCTCGTTTTCCTAATCATGTCTGTCAGCTAAAGAAAGCTCTATATGGCCTAAAGCAAGCGCCTCGTGCCTGGTTCCAACGCTTTAGCTCCTTCCTTATTCAGCTTGGTTTCTCTTGCAGTCGAGCTGATACTTCTCTATTTGTCTTCCATAAAAACTCTGATATAATTTATTTGCTTCTATATGTTGATGACATTATTATTACTGGCAACAACTCATCTCTCATCCACAGATTCACCTGCAAACTCAACTCTGAGTTTGCCACTAAGGATTTAGGTCCTTTCAGCTACTTTCTTGGCCTTGAAGCTTCGACAACAACAGATGGTCTTTTCATCAGTCAGCTGAAATATGCACGGGACATTCTTACTCGAACTCAGTTACTTGACAGCAAACCAGTCCACACTCCTATGGTTGTATCTCATCACTTGTTTGCTGAGGGTCCTCTGTTCTCAGATCCTACTCTTTACAGATCTCTAGTTGGTGCCCTTCAATACTTCACCATCACACGACCAGATATTGCCCATGCTGTCAACTCTGTCAGTCAATTCCTGCATGCTCCAACAATAGATCATTTTCTCGCAGTCAAGCGAATTCTTCGCTATATCAAAGGCACTCTTCATTTTGGCATCACTTTCCGCTCCTCTGCCACTCCCACTGCTCTCATTGCCTACTCTGATGCTGATTGGGCAGGATGCCCTGATACTCGCCGGTCTACCTCCGGTTACTCCATCTATCTTGGAGGAAATTTGATTTCTTGGAGTGCTAAGAAACAACCCACAGTCTCTCGTTCAAGCTGTGAGTCTGAATATCGTGCCCTTGCACATGCTGCCGCTGAACTCCTTTGGATTACGCACCTTCTTCAAGACTTAAATGTGTCTCTTCCACAGCGGCCTCTTCTTCTATGTGACAACAAAAGTGCCATTTTTCTGAGCTCAAATCCGGTTTCCCACAAGGGAGCCAAGCATGTTGAATTAGACTATCACTTTCTTCGGGAGCTTGTTGTTTCTGGCAAACTTCACACTCAGTTTATTCCGTCGCACCTACAGGTTGCCGACATTTTCACCAAAAGTATCTCTCGACCACTTTTTGAATTTTTTCGATCCAAGCTTCACGTCTGTTCCAACCCGACGCTTAGCTTGCGGGGGGGTGTTGAGGATACTTCGCCTACATCTAAGACATAATATTTTGACCCATGATTCTAGCCTTGATTCTATAATATTCTTTCCATCATCTTCACTGTAATTGATTTGTAAATATCCTAAATTGATTCTAGATTGATTGCAAATATCCTAGATTGATTCTAGATTGATTATTCTGTATATCTATATAAATAGAAATACTCACCACTTCAAGCAGTGTGGTGAATTCTCTTCAAATCTTTACAGAAACTTCCCCAGGTATTTCGCCTCTTTGCTGGTTCCCATACCTGTTTTCATATTGCAAATATACCTCTGCAAGGCACTCTCTTACCTCTCCTAGTTGATTGGCATATGCTTCATTTTGTAAATTTTTAGTTAATGTGTCTAAACAATTTTCTAAACCTGCTACTTTAATTCTAGGATCAAATATAGCACCTAAAAAAATAAAGAAAAGGAATGGGTTTCCAATATTTTTTAAATTTTCATTCCATTGCCTGTATTGGTCCTGCTAAAATTTCATTGTTTCTATTTTTTCTAAATAAATCTGAAATTTTTATAATTGTATGTATTACCAATGGACTAGTAGGATAATACACATCAGAAAGTTGTAAAGTGGATTGGTAAATAGTTTTAAAAAAGAATAAAATTTTTTAACTGTATACCAATCATCTACCAAATAATGAGGACCTACATTATTTGCTACAAAATAACTAATTAAATTTGCATAAGGTAAACATGAATCAAGCATTAAATAAGCCATATTCCATCTAACAGGCATGTCTAATGCAAAAGTTCTAGGAGACATATTTGATTTTATACAAGCACCTTGAAATTCATCATTTCTTTTATTACTACTAGTAATCCAAGCTAAAGAATCTCTAATTCTATCAATATTATTTCTAATTTTTTTCATACTACTTCTCACATTTATGAGGTGTATCGGATTCTAAGACTGGGAAAGCGGGACTATTTGAAGCTACGACATTTATGTTAGTAAATTCAAGGGGACTATGATAGTTTCCTTCATCATCGAAATCAATGGGATGAAAATATCTATCCATTGTAGTTGAAAAAAAAAATTGATATAGAAGAAATAAAAAAATTAAAGAAGGAGAATTAAATTTGGAAATATGAATTGAAAATTTCAAAAACTAATAAAAATTTAAATGAGAGCAAATTGATAACAAAGAGAATAATTGAGAGATTTCAACAGAGATTAGAGAAAATTATAGAATGAGAGAATTTGAGATGTGATAAAATATGAGAGTTTATGCCCTATTTATAGAAAAAAAAATGGGAAAAGAAAAGAACGAAAAAGACCCCTCCAACTGCTATAAAACAGCTATATTTCAAGGGTAAAAGGGGTATTTGCAAAAAATAAATAAATTAATATTTAATTTTTTTCGTCCAACCCGCCGGGTTGAAAACTCCCAACCCAGCGGGTTGGAGGGTTTTTTTTTGAAAAAAAAAATTTAACCCGCCAGGTTGACATATTAAAGCCCGGCCTGTCCGGCGGGTATATGCGGGTCGGGTTCAACCCAATCTGCCTTTTAGGCAGTCTGGATTGAACCTGTCTTAATGCAGGCTGAGGTTGACCCGCCTAACCCTTTTTTCCACCTCTATATGTGCCACCTTTGCCATACCCTTATCTCCTTGCATTAATTGCTCCCATGTGATTAGGTTTGAACACGAATTGAGTTTTCCCTCCCAAATAGAATGCTTGGGTCCCACAAGACTAAATTAAACCCAAATGGATAAATTCGGCCATGTGAGTCAATAAATTGAGGGCTTGGGCGTGTGGACTCTTCATTGGCTTGTTTTGGCCTATCGTCATCTTTCTTCTTTGACTTAACTTGGGCTGAATGAACCTTAGAGCCATAAAGTCCTCCTTTCATGGTTTCTTCTTGGGCCGATTGAGAGTTAATGGACTCAATCGAAGTTGGATTCACATCAATCTCCTCGGGTTGAAGAGGATTTGTCCTCAAATCCGTAGGGTGATGGAACCTGGCCAAAATAAGATACAATTGGAATTCAATTTAGCGAAAGGAGTTTAAGTTGCACATCGATCTTGGAGGAATTTCGGCCACTTTCAATATAGGCAATATATCTCCATACTTTAAAGTTGTCCAACTTGTGGATTTGAGGACAAATCCGCTTCAAACTGAGGAGACTTGATTAATGAAAATGGGGAGCTCTTGAGAGAGTTTGTTGTTTCATCCTTTACCCAATCTTTGCCATAGGTTCGTGGTGGATTTCCTTTAGGCCTCGGTTATTTGGCAATTTATGTTTGTTTTGTTGTTCTTTTGTGTATGTTTTGTGCTGGCCGAATTGTACATTGGTGTTATTGTTTTGCAGCTGATTTGAGGAGAAATTGTTCGGTAGCATTTGAGATTTGAAGTTTGGATGTTGCTTCTGTGTTATGAGCTGCTGAAAATCTTCTTTAACTCACTCAAAGTAAGTCAGAACGCATCAAGTGGTATCAGAGCACCGGGTTGGTGAGTGAGTTCTTCTCGTTCTTCAATTACCTCTCTTTGCTAAATTTTGCTCTACTTTGGCTGGAAAAATTCCTTTCTCCAGTATTTTGCATTTTTAGCTCGTTTTGCACCATTTTAAGCATAAACACGATAACATATACCTTAAACACTACATAAACACTTATCAATTGCCTTAAACACTACCTAAACAGTACTATATACCCCAAAAAACGACCCTAAACCCATTTACCAAACCTGTCCCAAAACACTTACCACTACAATATGCCTAACAAGACCAGTCCATCCTCACCACCTGTAGCGTGGGAGTTCGCCACGATGAGACATTATGGAGATTTACATGAGTTTAACAAAAAACTAGTAGAAATTCTCCAACTTTTGAGAACCCGAGCCCAAAATCAAAACCAGGCAAAACAAAAAACAAACCCCACCCTACCATGAACCAAACCAATACCACCAAACATAATCACCACGCCCTAGATCACCACCAGGGCTGAACAATTATGCAGAAGTAAGGAAATTTGAGGAGTCTTTTCAGGTAGAGGGAAGTGAAGATGGGGAAGCTGAACGTGAAGAGGAAGTGCTGGAGGAAGTGGACAACAGGAATATGCTTGTTGAAATAAACATTGAGGAAATTTAGCAGACTTTGCAAGACGAAGAATGTGAAGATAAAAACGCTGAGACCGAACATGAAAATGAGATTGTGGAGGAATCTAACAATGGGAGTTTGCTTGTGTTGTGGAGAGTTTTGCACGCACCAATATGCCGAAATGAGGGTTGCAAGTTTAGGGTTTTTTGTGTTTAAGCTTTTTTACGGTTTTAGTGTTAATGGTTTAGGTTTTAGGGTTTAAGGTTTTTTAGGGCTTAGGGTTTAGGATTTTGGATTCTTTATATTTTAGGGTTAGTATTTTTTTTAGGGTTTAAGCATTAGGGCTTAGGGTTTTCGGTTTTGTAGGATTTAGGGTTTACGGTTTTTTAGGTTTTAGGGTTTGAGGTTGCCAGTCTAGGGTTTTTGGTATTTTAAATTTTTTTTACGGTTTTAGTGTTTATAGTTTGGGTTTTAGGGTTTAGGGTTTTTAGGTTCTGGGGTGTAATATTTTTTTCGGGTTCTGGGTTTTTTAGGATTTAGGGTTTACGGTTTTTTAGGTTTTAGGGTTTAGAATTGTTTAGGGCTTAGGGTTTCGAGTTTTTTTAATGATTTAAGGTTTAGGGTTTATTGTTTTTTTAGCGTTTAATGTTTGTTAGGTTTTAGGGTTTAGTGTGTGGGATATTTTGCACTTCACGGTTTTTTAGGGTTTAGTGTTTACATTTAGTGTTTACAGTTCAGGGTTTTTGAGTGTGTAAGGTTTAGGGCTTAGGGGTTTTAAGCGTTTAGGGTTTAGGATTTCGAGGTTTTTAGAGTTTAGGGTTCGAGGTTTTTCAGGGTTTAGGGTTTAAGATTTTTTGTGTTATGGAGTTTAACATTGTCTTGAGTTTGGGGCATTTTAGGATTTAGAGATTTAGGGTGTCTTACTTTATTAGGGTTTACAGTTTTTTGGGGTTTAGTATTTTTTGTTTAGCATTGGAGCCATTTAGGCTTTAGGTTTTTTGGGGTTTATTGTTTAGGGTTGAGTGTTTTTTAGTGTTTATGGCTTAGGGTTTTTGGTTTAGCATTTAGGGTTTATTTGTTATGCCTTTTTTTTAGGATTTCGAGTTTATGGTTTCGACTTTTTCAGGATTTAGCGTTTAAGGTTTTTTAGAGAGGGTTAGAGTGTTGGGGTTTTTTGGGTTTTTTGTTTTCTACGGTTTATTGTTTAAGGTTTACGTTTTTTTTAGGGTTTTTCAGCTTAGGGTTTAGGGATATAGAGAGTTTATGGTTTTAGGTTTTTTAGGGTTTAGCTTTTTTAAGGGTTTTGGGTTTTTTAGCTTTTAGAGTTTTTTAGGGTAAGTGTTTGTGTTTTTTTAGGGTTTATGTTCTTTTACGGTTCAGGGTTTGGAGT
This sequence comes from Pistacia vera, assembly GCF_008641045.1. NCBI lineage: Eukaryota > Viridiplantae > Streptophyta > Magnoliopsida > Sapindales > Anacardiaceae > Pistacia > Pistacia vera. The sequence continues at coordinate 201,988 of NW_022196740.1, read as the reverse complement.
GTTTTTGGGTTTACTGTTTTAGTTTTTTGTCGTTCACGGTTTAATGTTTTTTAGCGTTTAGAGTAATTTCGATTTAAGGGCTTAGCATTTTTTAGGGTTTTGGGATTAAAGTTTTTTAGGTTTTAGGGTTCCTGGTGTCGGAATTTTTTAACGTTTCACAGTTTTTTAGGGTTTAGCATTTAGCCTTTAGGGTTCAGCATTTAGAGTTTTTGATTTTTTCTTGGTTTAGAGGTTTTTTGGGTTTAGAGTGTAAGATTTTTTTTAAGGTTTAGTGTGTAGGATTTTTGAGCATGTTGGGTTTAGCATTTTTTAGGGTTTAGCGTTTAGCGTTTACGGTATAAGGTTTTTCAGCGTTTACAATTTTTTAGAGTTTCGTGGTTAAGGTTTTGGGTTTAGCGTTTAGGACTTAGGACTTAGGGTTTCGGTTTTTAGTATTTTGAACGGTTTACGGTTTTTTTGGGTTTAGGGTTTAAAGTTTTTTTAGTTTTAAGTGTTTTTAAGGTTTAGGATTCCTTGAGCTCTCTTCTCTTGGGTATGTCACCCGGCCTTGGAATGTTTATGTTGAGCACATAGCTAGTAGGTGGAGGAAGAAAAAGCTAAAGTACTCTTTGGGGAAGGTAAGTTTGGCAGCAACCGTTTACTCTATTTGGAGAGAGAGGAATAGCCAGATTTTTTGTGGGGAATGCAAGGATGCACATACTCTCTACAACTCCATCAAGAATGTGGTGAGGGAGAGGGCTATGGACCTTAGCAAGATTATTAAGAATACCTACAACAGAAGACTTGCCGAGAAATCCCCATGTCTATTTTCAAAACATCGCATGGGAGGTAATAATATGGTTTGTATTTATATGATGCGTTTTTTGTCGTGTAAGGGGGATTTGGTTATATGACATCCCCGCCGGTGATCGTACCAGAAGAGGGTACTTTGACCATTGGAAGACTTGGGGTGTTGATCTAGTGCTTTGTCTTTGTGTCATTAACGGATCATACCTTGTTAATGTCCATGTTTATGGAATTCTTCTTTATAATGCTTACGCATATGGTTTTTGTGCTCTGATGCTTTTGAACCTAACCCAGGGCATGTCCTGTGGTAGGTGGGATTCATTGTATTCTTTATTCTCTGCTTGATTCCATTCCTTTGACAAGCAGAATGGGAAAAAGAGAAGATTAGGGGTAGACTTAGATAGTATCATTCCTTTGCTCCTAACCCAGGGCTTGTCCTGAGGCAGGTTGGCTGACTTTTAGGCCTTTTGTACATTATTTCCCCGTTCTATAAAAGCTTACTTACCCAAAAAAAGGTTTAGGATTTTTAGGGACGCCATTTGAATACTGGATTACGGAGGGTTACGCAGAATGGTTTTTGCTTGGTTGTGTTTCTACCATTTGTAATGAGTTTGATCTCATGTTTTTCTTTTAATGATCCTAACCTAGGGAGGTGTCCTATGGTAGGTGGAATTTTTGGTGTTCTCTTTTGTTTTTTTTTTTTTTTTGATAAGTAAGTAATCATATTAAAGAAAACAGAACAATGTACAAAGGCCTAATAAAAGGCGACCAGCCTATTTTGGGACATGCCCCGAAAATAGAAAACAAAAGAAACAAGCCTACAAACAACCATCCGCTCTAGGGGTTTATCAAAAACCACAAAGGGAGATAAACACCAAGAAGAAAGAAAAGAGAACACCAAAAATCCCACCTACCATAGGACACCTCCCTAGGTTAGGATCATTAAAAGAAAAACAAAAAAAAAAAAAAATTACCAATGAGGCAAAACAACCAAGCAAAAAACCCTTCTGCTTAACCCTCTGTAATCCAATCTTCAAACGGTGTTGAGAACTTGAGGAACGTCTTTGAAAATAGATCTAGGGAGGCCCCAATCATTCGCCAACTTCCTATTGCTATAGGATGCGGTGACATTCCTAAGGTCCAAAGCTTTATCTCTCACAACACTTTTGATAGCATCAATTATGGTGAAAGAATCCTTATGTTCACCCCTAAAACTTGGCGATTTCGTTCCCTCCAAATCCAATAAACCGTAGCCCCTAAACAAAGCCTACCCAAAGTGAATTTTAGACTCTTACCTTTCCATATCCTTGCCAAATGGGGGATGTAATCATGCCAGGGTCTAACCACATAACCAAGGTCAACAAGACTACGGATCTTGCTCCAAATAGACTTAGAAAAAGGGCATGCCAGGGTCTAACCAATTTTTGGTGTTCTCATTGCTTTCTTCTTGGTATTTATCTCCCTATGTGGTTTAAGATAAACCCCAAGAGCGAATGGCCATTTGTAGGCTTGTTTCTTTTGATTCCTAATTTCGAGGCATGTCCCAAAATAGGCTGGTCGCCCTTTATCAGGCCTTTGTACATTCTTCTCTTTTTTTAATATTATTACTTAACAAAAAACAAAGCTTTAGGATTTTTCTTTTAGAAGGATTTACGGTTTTGGGTTTTTCATGGTTTAGGGTTTAAAGGTTTTTAGCGTTTAGGGTTTAAATTTTTTTAGGGTTTAGCGTTTTTTTTGGGTTTTGATGCGTTTGCTGAGGCCTAAGATGAGTTGTAATTCTTCTAAATAACATAAACATGTAAAGCACAGTAAAATAAATGAACTAGATAGGGTTTGGGGTTTTTTATGATTTGGGATTTAGGCTATTTTATGATTTACAGTTTGGGGTTTTTTAGGGTGTACGGTTTTTTGTGTTTACAATTTTTTGGGGTTTAGTGTTTATGCATCAGAGTTTCTTAGGATGTAAGGTTTAGGATTTAGGATTTAACAATTTTTAGGCCTTAGGGTTTGTGATTTTTTAAGGGTTAGCATCTAGTGCTGTTTAGGGATTTGGGTTTTTTAGGCATCAGGGCTTAAGTTTTTTCAGGGTTTGGAGTTTAGGGTTTCGTAGTTTTTAGGATTTAGTGTTTACAGGTTTTTGTGTTTACTATTTTTTAGGGTTTAGTTTTATGCTTTAGGGTTGCTTAGGTTTTTTGGGTTTCGGGTATAAGATCTTTCAGGGTTTAAGTGTAGTGTTGTACAGGATTGGCTTTTTTAGGGTTCAAGGTTTATGGTTTTTTAGGGCTTAGTTTTTGGGGTTTATAGTTATGCATTTATGGTTCAGGGTTTTTTAGTGTTTAAGCTTTAGGGTTTCTGGTTTTTTAGGGTTTAAGGTTTAGTGTTTTTTTGGGTTTAGGGTTTGGGATTTTTAAGGGTTTAAGATTTTTTAGGGTTTAGGGTTTAGCCTTTAGGGTTTAAGGTTTTTAAGGGTTTAGGCTTTAAGATTTTTTAGAGTTTAGTGTTTAGGGTATAGGGTTTTTTAGTTTTTAGGATTTATGGTTTAGGGTTTTTAGGGTTTAGGGATTACTGTTTTGTGTTTTTACGACTTTTTATGGTTTAGCGTTTATGGATTAGGGTTTTACGTTTAGCCTCTAGGGTTTAGGGTTTTTTAGGCTTTAGAGGTTAGGGTTTAGTTGTTATGGATTTGGTCTCCTCAATGCTGTGACTTTTTTATTTGGACACTGAGTAGGTATGTGACCTCTACTCAAACATTTAAAGCACTTTATCTTGTTATTTTTCGAGTAGTAAGGGTTTACTAAACTTTAGGTCACGGTTGGACTCGTCTTTCTTAGGCTTGGGACTCTCAGTTTTTGCCTTGTAGGAGGTCCCCTCATCTGGCTTAGACCCGCTTGACCTAAAAGGATTATTATAAGATCCTGCGTCTCGTCAGCCACTAAAATAGTATCATTATTTTGATCCTAACCTAGGGCTTGTCCTGAGTTAGCTTGGCTGACTTTTAGGCCTTTTGTAGATTCTTTCCCCTTTCTATAAAAGCTTACTTACCCCAAAAAAAAAAAAAAAAAGTCTCATCAGCCCTTACATTGCAACTTTCGCTCAGCTTTCATGGCCATATGGACCATGTCCTCTAACTCAACAGAGTGTTGCCCTAGTCATAGCCCCCTCCATCTGCTTATGATAATCCTCTATGCTCTTATTCCCTTGCCTATGACCTTGTAACCTCTGGAACAAATCTCTACGGTGATGGCTCGGAATGAATCCCTGCCTCAACACACTTTGCATATCTTCCCATGAATTAATAGGTCTACCCATGTTATTATTTTTTTTGGGGGGGTGGGGGGGGGGGGGGGGGGGGGGGGGGGGGGGGGGGGGGGGGGGGGGGGGGGGGGGGGGGGGGGGGGGGGGGGAGAGGGGGGGTGGGGGGGGGGGATGAGGGTAAGTAAGCTTTTATCGAAAGGGGAAGGAATGTGCAAAACATAGGACATGCCCTGGGTTAGGAGCAAAGGAATGATACAATGAATCCCACCAACCATAGGACATGCCCTGGGTTAGGTTCAAAAGTATCAAAATACAAAACCAATGTGCATAAGCATTAACAAGAAGAATTCCATAAACATGGACATTAACATGGTAGGGCCTGTTAATGACACAAAGACGGAGCATTAGATCAACACCCCAAGTCTTCCAATTGCAAAACTAGCCTCTTCTAGCACAATCACATGGACATTAACATGGTAGGGCCTGTTAATGACACAAAGACGGAGCATTAGATCAACACCCCAAGTCTTCCAATTGCAAAACTAGCCTCTTCTAGCACAATCACCCGCCGGGATGTCATATGACCAAATCCCCTTCCACGTAATCCGCTGGGACATTAACAAGGTAGGGCTCGTTAATGACACAAAGACAAAGCACTAGATCAGCACCCCTTGTCTGCCCATGTTTCTAGCCTATTACTAACTATTTTGTCCAACCATACGCTGGCATATTTGGTAAACTCCACGACCGCTAATTTCGCTTTCTTCTCTTCCGAGTAACTGTAGATATCAAAGACTTGTTCTACCATTTTCTGCCACCCCAAATAGGCCTCCAGGTTGTTCCTACCTTGACAGGGTGGAATCTTTATCTTAATACTACCTAAGTTTCTATCTTCCCAAAGCGAGTTCCTATGTCCTCTAAAGCATTTCCCACCGGTCTTTCTAACCATCCTATCCGCACTTACTATATTCATCTCATCGTCTTTTTTTTTTTTTTTTTTTTGGTTGGGTAAGTAAGCTTTTATAGAAAGGGGAAAGAATGTAAAAAAGGCCTAAGAGTCGGCCAATCCACCTCAGGACATGCCCTGGGTAAGGAGCAAATGAATGATACTACCTAAATCTCATCGTTACTGTGCTCATTCTCTCTATCGGTTACTATCCTATCATGAGCTCACCTGGATGGTGCTTTTATCTTATTTTTCGTCTCCCCTTCTTCAATTCTTTCTATCCTACTCTCAAAACTACTCATAATATTCATCATAAGTTCTAATCGTTGCTCCATAGCTTTCATTGTAAAAGCTTCGGATTTCTCCCACTCTTTTGCAATGTCCTTTTGCAAGATTTTGCATGAAGGTGTACCGGTAGAAAATGTTAGAAAATTTCTCACAAACACTCCCCTCACGTGCTTACACTCAATTATTCATGCCACTCAAACTCGCACGCTGAACGCTCTTTTGAATCTCATGATCTGAATTTTTTTTTTTTTTTACAACTAAAGGTAAGAATTATCAAGTTTTCCAATGTGACACCCAAAATCACCTACAAAGACGGTAGAACACCCAGAATTCAAAGGAGTGATCACGGCAATAATAAAAAAAATCAACACCAAGAGTATGAAACGAACAAGCTTCAATGAAGATCGAATCTTGTTTAAGAAGCAGCAAATTGTGGGTGGAAAAGAGATTGATAAGGTTGGTGTGGAAATGTGCGATCGGAATGCGCTGGTTGATTCAAAGGTGCCTCCAATTATGATGCATGGCAAGAAAGCAGCGAGTGGAGGTGGGACTATGGAGGAAAAGGTGGATGGGGTATTGAAGCCTGCTTGTATTGCATCCTGGAGAAAACTTTTTGTTTCGAAATCCAGTGCTCCTATGGAATATTTTGCTCCGAAAATCCTTGATGATGGCAGGAGGATAAGGGTTATACCTCCTAAAGAGGTGGCTGATTTGGGAAGGAACAAATTGGGAAATTGTCTCGTTGGTTTCTTCCTTGGTAGAAGGTTGCCATTCTCTCTTGTGAAGGGTTTTATCAATAGGAATTGGAAATGCTTCGGAAAGGTTGGTGTTGTCTCATATGGGGGTGGGGGCTTTATTCTGAAATTTGATAATGAGAGCTCCAGGGATGAGGCCTTGGAAGGGGGCCCTTGGCATATTGGGGGGCAGCCCCTTTTCCTAAAAAAATGGCGTCCGAATTTAAAAATGGCAGGTGAAGGCATTAGTAGTGTGCCGATTTGGGTCAAATTTAGTGGAGTTCCATTGGAGTTTTGGACTGCTAAAGGGTTGAGCTATGTTGCGAGCGCTATTGGAAAACCTCTCTACATGGATAACATCACGGATGCGGGGGATAGATTGGAGTATGCAAGAGTTTGTGTTGAAATTGACACAGCTTCTTCATTCCCGAATTCAGTGGAACTAGGCCTCCCGAATGGTGATTGTGTAAACATAGGGGTGGAGTATTCTTGGAAACCGAGGGCCTCCTGCCCTTTGTGTAGAACTTTGGGCATATTTGAAGGAATGTCACTTGGCCCCTCGATTTGAGAAGGAAAGCCCCGAGAACAAGAACTTGAATCTACTCAGAATGGCGAATGGTGACTAAGAGGAAGGAGAATGTGTCAAAGGACGTGGTTGTGCAAGTGGAGAACGTGGGTGAGAGCTCTAGCGGCAAAAAACAGCAGCCAATTAATGAGTCAAGAGTCACGGTTCGTAAAACAAAACCCTCCACTAATCAATTTGTGGTTCCAGTTCGGGCATAGGCTGGATAATGGGAACTAGATGGCGAAGAGGGTAGTGAGAATGTCAAAGATAGGTTTGGAAAAGATAAGGATGAAATGAATGGGGTAAATGTTCCTAGCGGGGCTGATCTTAACAGTTAATAATCAAGGTGCGTTGATGATTGGGATAAGTGTGTTAAGGGGAATGAATATGGGGTGAGTGTTCCTAAATAGAAGGGAGGAGATTTGAAGTAAGCAAAAGGTTGAATGCTCTGAGTGCTGGTGACAACGGCGGGAGTAACCCCACCTAGGGGTCCCTTGGTGGAAAACCATGAGGGATGTGAAATGGGGTCTACTTCACGGCTATTGTGAGGTTCGGAAATTTGATTCGAGTTGTGAAAAGGAAGGTCTTACAGAGGGGAACATAAGTTTTCTAAAAGCCAAAGGAGGAGATTAGCCCGAAAGGCGAGAGAAGTTCCTAACGCCCAGCCGCCCCCATGATTAAGCTTGCTTCGTGGAATGTAAGGGGTCTCAATTCCCCTTTGAAACAAAAGAGGTTAGCATCTAATCTCTTCCAATAAAATTGCAATTTGTGGTATTTTGGAAACAGAGTTTCGTGAACCAAATTTTGAGGTTACTAAGTCCTTGACTTTGGGGGATGGGATGTAATCCATAACTATGTGTGCTGCCCTAATGGTAGAATTTGGGTTGCTTGGAATCATGTTTGGTGAGGTTTGAAATCATTCAATCTATGAATCAAGCCATCCATGGTAAGGTTGTTATTTGGAGTCTAATTACTCCTTGGTTTGCTAATTTGTCTATGGCTCTAATGGTCCGCTGGAACGGAAAGAATTATGGAGAGATAATGGGTAAAGCTCAAGATTTTGAGAAATACCATGGGTGATTATGGGGATTTTAATGCGATAATTTGGGCATGAGAAAAAAAGGTGTTCTTAGAGGTGGAGAAATTACGTTCGGACTTGAATAATATGGTAATGAGACTAGGCTGAGGACCTTCGGTTTATGGTAACTTTTTCACGTGGAGTAATATGAGAGAGGGGAACATAGGATTACCACTAAGATTGATCGAGCTCTTGTGAATGAAAAGTGGGGCAGTGTGTTTGGTAACTCCATAGCCAATTTCTTCCCCCAAGCATCTCGGATCATTCTCCTTGTATTGTTGAAAGTGGAGTTATGTCTTCGTTTAGGAAAATCCCATTTCGGTTCTTCAACTTTGGGCTCACCGTGAAAGTTTTGTTAGCATTGTTAGGAAGGCTTGGGAAAGAAGTTAGGGGTACCCCTATGTATCAATTGGTACTAAACTGAGAGAGTCAAAGCAGCATTAAAAGTGTTTAACAAGGGGAGTTTGGGAATATCTCGGCAAGAGTTATTGAAGCTAGAGAAAACCTTCTAAGGGTCCAGCATGCTCTTGCTTCCAATCCTCTTGAAGAGAATCTTATTCTTGAGGAGAAAGCCAAAGCTTTTAATTTTATTTTTTAAGTCGAGCTGAGGAGTCTTTAGCTAAGCAAAAATCTAGAGTGCAATGGCTTAGAGAGGTGACCAGAACACAAGCTATTTCTTCAAGTGTGTGAATGGCAGAAAGAATAGAAATAGAATCACCAAGCTTAAGTGTGATAACGGCATGGTTATTGAGAACCTTTGAGCATTAAGGAGGAAATTGTCAGCCACTTTAAAAGAGTTTTTGAAGAGCCGAGGGGTGGAGAGACTTCTGGGGTTTAGAGGAAATTATTGAACCTTGCATCACTAGTGATATGGCTAATGGGATGATTGCCGAAGTGACGGATGAGGAAATCAAGAACACTCTGTTTTCGTTGGGCAACAACAAAGCTCCTGGACCAGATGGTTTTGGTGCTTATTTCTTCAAGAAAGCTTGGGATGTGGTGGGAAAGATGTGATTATGGCTATTAAGAACTTCTTCCAAGAGGGCAAGCTTCTCAGGGAGGTAAATTGTACTTCAATTGCTCTTATTCCCAAGTGTGATAATGCTTCTTTGTGTAAGGACTACTCGCCATTTCTTGCTGCAACATAATTATAAAATGTATCATCAAGATCATTGCAAATAGAATTAAGAGTGCTTACCTCTCTTCATTGACTCGGCACAAGCAGCCTTTGTTGGTGATAGGAGATGATATCCTGTTATGCCAAGAGTTGGTGCACAACTATAATCGAGCTACGGCCATGGAAAAAAGGTGTGCCTAGAAAGTTGATTAATGAAGGTTATGACTCGGTTAATTGGGAGTTTCTCTTACAAGTCCTTAAGAATTTTGGTTTCCCTAGTGTTCTTGTCAATTGGATATCCAATGCATCACTACTCCTAGATTCTCGGTAGTTATCAATGGGGAGTGGTGGGTTTCTTTGGGAGCTCTAGAGGGCTGAGACAAGGGGATCCCTTATCCCTTTACTTGTTTGTTATTGCTAGGAGGTTCTCTCTCGGCTCTTGAATAGAGTGGCGGCTAATCTGAACTTTAGTTTTCATTGGAGATGCAAGAAAATGGGGCTGACTCATCTTGTTTCGCGGATGATCTCATGCTTTTTTGTAAAGCCGAAGGTACTCTCTGTCTCTCCTTAAGAATGCTTAATTACTTTTGAAAGTTGGTCAGGATTGAGTGCAAATCCTGATAAGAGCAATATCTTCCTTTCTGGTGGAGTGACAATGAAAAGATGGAGCTCTTAAGTTTGATAGGATTTGCAGAGGGTAGTTTTTCCCATCAAATACTTAGGTGTACCCCTTATTACCTCTAAGCTTACCTTTGGAGATTGTCGACCTCTCTTGGATAAAATCTTGGCTCGGGTTGCCTCTTGGAGAAGTAGGTTTCTATCCTATGCGGGGAGGATTATTTTGATTAAATCCATTCTTTGGAGTGTGCAAATTTATTGGTCGTCCCTCTTTACCCTTCCTTCCAAAATTCATAAGGAAATTGATGCTAGTTTGAGAGCTTTTCTTTGGTCCGGAGTTGATATGAATAGACACAAAGCTAGAATAGCTTGGGAGGAGGTATGTGTACCCAAAAATGAGGGTGGGCTTGGGTTTATGAAATCTAAGGAATGGAACCTCGCAGCTTCTTTAAGACATATTTGGAACCTGTGCAATCACAGAAACCATACTTTATGGGTCTCTTGGGTCCGAATTTATCTTTTGAGAAATAGAAGCATTTGGGACATATGCATTCCCCAAAATTGTACATGGTCATGGAGACATATCCTCAAAAATAGGGAAAGGGCTAGAAAGAAAATCAAATATAACATTGGCAATGGTAACACCACCTCTCTTTGGTTTGATAACTGGCACCCGAACGGCCCCCTTGTTTGCACCTATGGGGAAAGGATTATTTATGATGCGGGGATTGGTAAGGATGCTAAAGTGAGTTCTGTGGTTGATGGATGCAACTGGAAGTGGCCAACTGCCAATTCTTGGGCTCTTATTAACATGAGGAATTCTGTGAATTTCACTCCTTCTAATGTTGATGACAAGATTTGTTGGATACCCTCACCTTCGGGGGATTTCTCTACCAAATCGGCTTGGGAGGCAATTAGAGGAAGGAGAGCAAAAGTTGAGTGGTGTGACTTGGTGTGGTTCTCAAAGGCTATTCCAAGATACTCTATGATCTTATGGATGGCTATAAAGGAGAGATTACCTACAAAGGACAGGTTGATGAGGTATGGGGCTGCTACTAATGCTCATTGTTGCTTTTGTAACTCATCCATGGAATCTCTTGACCACTTATTTTTTGCATGCCCTTTTTCTAAGTCTATTTGGAGCAAGATCCTTAGTTTTGTTGACCTTGGTTATTTGGTTAGACCCTGGCATGATTACATCCCCCATTTGGCAAGGATATGGACGTTCCTCAAGTTCCCGACACCGTTTGAAAACTGGATTACGGAGGGTGACGCGGAATGGCTTTTGATTGGTTGTATTTGCATCATTTTAAAGAGTTTGATCTTGTGTTTTTCTTTTAATGATCCTAGCCTAGGGAGGTGTCCTATGGTAGTTTGAATTTTTGTTGTTCTCTTTGCTTTCTTCTTGGTGTTGATCTCTCTATGTGGCTTCAGATAAACCCCAAGAGCGGATGGTCGTTTGTGGGCTTGTTTCTTTTTATTCCTATTTTCGGGGCATTTCCCAAAGTAGGCTGGTCGCCTTTTATTAGGCATTTGTACATTCTTCTCTTTTTTAATATTATTACTTACTTAACCAAAAAAAAAAAGGTAGCCAATCTTCATTATAGAATATTTGTAATGAAGACTGGATTGCGGAGGGTTACGCAGAATGGTTTTGCTTGGTTGTGTTTCTACCATTTGTGATGAGTTTGATCTCGTGTTTTTCTTTTAATGATCGTAACCTAGGGAGGTGTCCTATGGTAGGTGGAATTTTTGGTGTTCTCATTGCTTTCTTCTTGGTTTTTATCTTCCTATGTGGTTTAAGAAAAACCCCAAGAGCGAATGGCCATTTGTAGGCTTGATTCTTTTGATTCCTATTTTTGGGGCATGTCGCAAAATAGGCTGGTCGCCCTTTGTCAGGCCTTTGTAAATTCTTCTCTTTTTTTTAATATTATTATTTACTTAACAAAAAAAAAAAAAAAAAAAGAATATTTTTAATGATCCACAAAACATAATAAATGTCGTTTCCAAAGTTGTTGATGCACTACAAGAGAAGAAAAGAGTATTAAGGCAGCCAATCTTCATTATAGAATATTTTTAATTACCCAAATCATATAAGTATGAAAAGAGTATTCAGGAAGAACTGCAACTGAATCTAACACAAACGAGTATAAACATGAATATGGAGCTGAGATTATATATTTTGCAGAAAATATAAATGAAAGATTGGCAAGAGGGGGTTTTTATAGTGGTTTGGATGCAACAAGCGACTTCTACATCCACTGTTATTTATTGATCTCTGCCTATTTCTATGATTTTTGACCGTAAGGCATACAAAGATGAAGAAATACAGTGTTTTTATGGAGAAAGAAATGATGCTCCAATCTCAGCCCAACCTCCTTTCTTCGGGAAGAGAAATGCCCATTTATTCACATTTGCACTCAATGCAATGAGTGTTTTGCAAGCTGCCTTGACACATGGAAGGCTCTCGTCCATTCATCTTTTTGAAATGAGATGAAGTTGGTGAGAATATCTTTGGAGATATAAGCTTAGCAGCTGGTACAGAGAGACATTAATTGTGCTGACATAGGCTTGACTTTTGAGGCATAACAGAAGCCCCCCAGTTTTTGAAGTGCACACTATCAAGATTTGAAACACTTGATACCCTCGTCACGGCTCTACCATTCTAAGGACATATATCAATACATATTGCAATAATAATGATTTACGCGATATAGAATAAAATGTCTTTTATTGATTAATGAACATTATTACAAAGAGTCAATTCTACAATAATTGATTGGCTCTAGGGAATCTACTCTAACAAAGACATGTGAAAGAAATCACTGGACTTGACGCTAAATGATTAAGAAGGCAAAAGACACAAAACAACCTTGTAAATGCTTGAAACAATCACTAGAACAAAAACAAAGGGAAACTAGAACAAAATAAAAAGGAAAGTGGAACAGAATAAAGGGAACAAATAAGAAACTCAATCAAGAAAAACAAGAAATTGAAACTTAACAACTCGAAATTGCCACTTTGTTCCTTTTTTTTTTTTTTTTTTTTTTTTTTTTTTTTTTGAATCAAGAACGCAAACAAAGAGTGTTGGAGATAAATAACCTGTTTCCAGTAACCAAAGATCCGATAGCAAATGATGGAATAAGAACAAGTTGTTTTGCTAGGAACATGTTGAGGATGATCGAATTAGAACCCTAAGGAAACTAAGTCCTTGAAACCCTAATCTTAAGACGCCACAAAGGTTGATCACTCCCTTTGATAAGTCAAGATTCAAGCATTCAATCAAGAACACAAGAAGGCAAAGCAAATAGTTTTCTGAAATAAACTTCAGTTGAAAATAATTTGTCCCCAAAAAATAACATGGCTGCCCCTTTTTATAAGCAACAAACCCTAAAAGAAAACCCTAGCTAATTGAAAAAGGGGTTGGGCCTAAGTACAAGCGAATTGGGCCTAATTAAACCTTAAATAAATAAAAGACTAAAGAATCTAATGATAATTAAAACATAAAAAAAGCTCAAGATTAAATAAATGAAAATTAATTCCTAAATTAATCCTTGCATCCAACTTGATCTTTTGAATCTACCCCTTGCATAAAAAGATAATAGGTCATCCTTGGTGAAGCTTTGAAATCTTCGAATTTAGTCTTGGAGTCTTCTAGTACAACCTCTTTGTTTTGCACTTCCATGATCTACTCTTTCATCCTCTTTGTCTTTGCCCTAGTCATTGGACCGCCAATTCCTTGCAAAGGATCTTGAGAATGTTTGAGAACATCAACTTGGTCAGCACCTCGATCTCCATTAATTGTAGATGTAAGGAGCTTTGCTCTTGGTTTACAAAAGCAAAAGGTCGTTGTTTCAATGAAAAAGATCAGGAAAAGTGTCTTGATTGTAGTAAAAAATTTACCATTACAAGTAAAAATACACGATTCTTGATCAACGTGTATTTTTCACATAATTTAGCTATATTTTGTATGTTTTCCCTGCCTAATACTAAAAGATTGGTTGTTTCGATATGATAGATCTTTACTCATTTTTATACACTCCTTTTAATTTTTTAAAGCGTAGAATTTTTTGTGAAACACATTTCTTGATTCAACTTACCCATGCATGATACTTGGGGGAATTGAGCTCATTTTTTGTTCTAATTAATTTCTTCAAATATGCTTGTTTTTGTTGAAGTAAATGCACATCATTACACCTTGTTTTAGGAGGTTAAGCCTCCAGCTAGAGTAATAAGTTATTATACTGTTTATCTATTTTGAATTTACTATGTAATGCCATACTATTGAATTTTTACATTGAAGTTGCTATGTCATAGATGGGTGAGGTGAGGGAATCAATTTAAACTGCAAATGGAACTCTATATCGTCTTTGTTTGATAATTTTCAGAGCATTATTTTTATTTTTTAAAAAGTTACGAAACACTATCATTCTTTTTAGATATACTCATCAGTTTATCAATGTGATGTTGAGGTGGAAAATTTTTTCAATTAAATAATTTTAAGTCCTTGTGTCACGGGCTGGGAGTTTCACACCCAAAAGGCTAACCTATTAGGTGGAGGGACTCCCTCCATTTATAAGCCCAAGACCTCCCCAATACGCTTTCAATGTGGGATTTGTTACATTCTCCCCCACCCAATCCTGTGACGCCCTCGTCACAGGTGGGGCCCCATAACTACCCATCCACCTCACTATAGTGTGGACCCACAATCACACGTGGACGCCCCTGCGTGGGCGCTTGACGGGACATCGAAAGACGGATTGGGTCTGCTCTGATACCACTTGTCACGGGCTGGGAGTTTCACACCCAAAAGGCTAACCTATTAGGTGGAGGGACTCCCCCCATTTATAAGCCCAAGACCTCCCCAATACGCTTTCAATGTGGGATTTGTTACACTTGGCACTCGAAGAAGTGTAAAATTATTGAATTTATTCTAGCAAATCATTTGAAGATGCAACACCTATTCCAATGTTTTCTTATTCTTGTTATTTGTTATTTATAAATAAAAACACTATTGCGGTCATACAATAAAATAGAGGGTCAAATTGAGCCTTTTTCTTCCCAACCGAGGCGTAAATTATTAGTGATAGCATATGATGATTAGAGCAATGATATTTCTCCAACAACAGCATTCTACTTTTCACTTCGTGAGAATCAAAAAACCTACACTTGCCAAAGCTATTTCTAATCTTGCTGCTGCATCATTCATTAGAGTGGTTGGCTCAGGATTTGGGGAAAATCACAACTTGTTATGTCTCTCAATACGTCTGATGAAACTTGTGCAATAATTTGATAGGTCATCATTAACATTCTACAAATCCTGTGTGCTAGCTGGATAGTGGAAAGGAGTATTCTCCTTAATTTTGGCAGTTCAATATCATTTATAGTTTTAGGGAGTTATAATTTATTACATCTTTCATTTTGTATACATCAAGCCAATTGGATGGTTGGTGCTAGATTCCATGCTGCTAAAGGAAATGCCTGTGCAGTATCTTTATCAAGGAGGTGGATGTGCTAAAAGGAAATGCCCCTGCAGTTATCTCTATCAAGGAGATGGATGCTTTTGCTGCTGCTAGGTTTGACACAAATTGGAGCTGAAAGAGAAGTTGGATTAATCCTTTTGAATCAGGCATCATAAAGAATTCAAAGAACTAATTTTTTAGATTTTCATGGGAATCGATTGAGCATTTAGGTTTATAGAAAATTTATCATGAAATGATTTCAAACTAATTAATTCGTATTAATTTTAGTCTTATAATTAAATGTTATTTTGGATGGACGTGTTTGCTCACACAACCCAGAAGGCTTGACCAAATAAATAAATTCCCGGTGGCCTAATAGATGGCCTAGGCATTTTTCGATAATCCTATCATAAAAGTCTGTAGCTCTTTAATTGATGGTAAGGATATATAATCCTATCAAGTGACGGAGTTCAACCACCATCAAAGACTGTCGTCCAATGACTCTCCAACGTTGTACAATGTTCTCAATTTTTTATTTTTATGTTTAAAAAATTTATTTTTAATATATTTTAAAAATTTATTAAAAAAAATATATTTTGGTCACTTTACATTTATCACATATCCTTTGAAAATAGATCTAGGGAGGCCCCAATCATTTGCCAACTTCCTATTGTTGTAGGATTCTTTGACATTCCTAAGATCCATAGCTTTGTCTCTCACAACACCTTTGATAGCATCAATTATGGTAAATGAATCCTTATAGTCACCCCTAAAAATTTGTGAATTCCGCTCCCTCCAAATCCAATAAACCGTAGCCCCTAAATAAAGCCTATCCAAAGTGAATTTTAGACTCTTACCTTTCCATTTCCTTGCCAAATGGGAGATGTAATCATGTCAGGGTGTAACCACATAGCCAAGGTTAGCAAGTATAAGGATCTTTCTCCAAACAGACTTAGAAAAAGGGCATGCAAAAAATAAGTGGTCAAGAGATTCCATAGAAGAGTTACAAAAGCAACAATGAGCATTAGTAGTAGCCCCATACCTCATCAACCTGTCCTTGGTAGGTAATCTCTCCTTTATAGCCATCCATAAGATCATAGAGTGTCTTGGAATAGCCTTTGAGAACCACAACTAGTCACACCACTCAACTTTTGCTCTTCTTCCTCTAATAGCCTCCCAAGCTGCCGAAGGTGAGGGTATCCAACAAATCTTGTCGTCAACATTAGAAGGTGTGAAATTCACAGAATTCCTCATGTTAATAAGAGCTCAAGAATTAGCACTTGGCCACTTCCAATTGCATCCATCAATCACAGAACTCACCTTAGCATCCTTAGCAATCCCTGCATCATAAATAATCATTTCCACACAGATGCAAACAAGGGGGTTGTTCAGGTGCCGTTTCCTTGGGATTAGCTTTATAAGCAGGTCGATTTGGTATGATGGAACAAGGTATGAATTCTATTTGATGCTCAGTTCCTCTTAAAGGAGGTAATCCATGGGGAATCTCCTAAGGAAACAGGTCCTCAAATTCCTGCAATAAAGACACGACAACACTAGGCAAAGATGAGTTAAGGTCGTTAGTAGAAAAATAAACATCCTTGTACATAAGTACACGTACTTGTTGCCTCGCCATCATTACACTGTCAAACTGACCACCTTCAATCAATTTTTTTTTTTTTTTTCTGTTATATCATGTGAGCACCTCAAAGTTAGAGTGGTCACAATGCATCTGGCAGATATTTTGTTTAAGCACATATTGTATTTCAATATTCACATGAGTTGTTATTCTTCTCTTTATGAGATATTGTTGTGGTCCATTACACTTGTTAATTTGTTACACAATGAGCTAGAAAGTTTATTTTCATTGATTGGTGGTCCCAAGAGAAATGGAATAAGCTTTTCATAAAGTTGAATCTATTAAGTTTCTTGTTAGCCACCTGTCCTTTTGTATTGGCCGGATTTTCTTTATATAAACTCTTTTCCAAATCAATTTCTTTTGAGCCTGATTATTTCCTTGAAAGTGCTCTGAATATTTCCAAAGTTTTTCTTTGTTTTTATCAGGTTTCTATGCTTAGGTAAGCTTACAAATACCTTCATCAATGTTCTTAGAATTGGTCATTTCTCTACATTTGGTTACGTAGTTGATGCTTAAAGCTTTTTGAGCTTCTACAATCGAAGTGCATCTTCATTGTTGTACCTTGAGAGGAGCTCAAGGCTAACCAAGTGATTTTGTGCACTTGGAGCTAGCTATGGTAGTACGTAGTTTGACCAAAAGGTAGAGATCAAAGCATTGCAAAACAAGGGGTGTTCTTGCAACTTTGGCTTAATCTTTAGCTTTGTAATTAAACTGAAAAGTATACCTTAGTGGATTAGCTTCACTCTAGACTTCGTCCAATGGATGTAGGCATTTTGTCGAACCATGTAAAACCTGGTGTTCTTTATTTTGGTTCATATTTGATTGCTTTATGTTTATGATAAATGGACACTTAAATTCAATTTAGCAAAACCCTTTTTTCTTAGATTTAATTCACTTGGTAAAGTAATTAAAACTTTCATTTGGTATCAGAGCTTGTTCTAGAAAGTTATTTCAATTGATCCTTGCTTGGTGATTATGTTTTCATTGCATTTTTTATCTGTTTTCATCCTGGTTGTTATTCCCGTTTTTCTGCAGATTTGTTTGCTCCAGACTTGTGACCACCTTGGAGTTGTGTGACCACACCAGTGTTGAACTTTTTTGCTTGTGACCACCTCTCTGTGTGTACTATCACCTTTGTCTTCTGAACTTGTGGGTGACCACTGTAATCTTAGTGTGACCACACTGACTGTTTGTCATTCATTAGTTTTTTTGGTGAAGAAGGGTCTACCAATAAACCACCCTTGTTAGAGGGAACCAACTATACCTTTTGGAAACATAGGGTGCGTGCCTTTTTGAAATCTATTGATGAGAGGGCTTGGAATGCTTGTATGGTTGGTTGGCAAGAACCAAAAACTGATGAAGCTAGTGGAAGTAAAGGAAAGACCCTTGATCAATGGACCAAGGCTGAGTTAGAAGAGTCTAATTTTAATTCTAAAGCATTTCACACCATTTTTAATGTTGTTAGTAAAGGTCAAATGAAAAACATTGCAAATTGTAAAACAGCTAAGGATGCATGGGATATACTCCAAATAAAAAATCATGGAACTGATATTGTGAAAAAGACCAAGCTTAGAAGATTAATCATGGACTATGAAAATCTTGTTATGCATGATAATGAAACCATTACTAATTATCATGGAAGAATGTGTGATATCACTAATAAGTGTTTTGCTTTAGGTAAAATCTTTTCTAATGCTAAACTTGTTAGGAAGGTACTGTGCTCCTTGCCTCAAAGATTCATGTCCAAAGCAACCTCCATTGAAGAATGCTGCAACCTTGACGAGATGCAACTGGATGAACTGATTAGATCTCTTTGCAAACCTTCGAGCTTAGCCTGAAACATAAGGTATCTTTTGATTCACCGGTTATTTGCGATACTAGTAATGAAGATGATGAGTTCGTTCTAATCATAAAAAACTTTCAAAATTCCTTAAAAAGAACATGAGAAATCCAAATATGGCTAAAAATGGGAGAAAAAACCTTTGTTAAAAGATTTTCTGACCAATCTGGACAAGGAAGATTCTCGAAAAGATTTCCGACAGAAAATGAAAAGAAAAGCAAAGGAATCAAATGTTTTGAGTGTGAAGGCTATGACCATATTCAGTCTGAGTGTGTGGACACTCTAAAGAAAAAGGGAAAAGCCATGGGCTGCCACCTTGAGTGAAAGTGACGACACTGAGAGTGAGGGTGATGACACTAATAAGAATGAACATTTCCTGGCCTTTGCGTAACCAAAAGGATAGTGATAGTATGTCCTCGAATGACTCAAGTGATGTCTACAAAGAGTAACGAGAGGCTTATGACAAGATGTATGGGCCAAAAATCATGTTGGGCCTGACGAGGCCCAATAGATAAGATAGACATATTATGACCCAAGGCCTTAGCCCAATTCTGGTTGGGCCTACACTTAAATCCACCTTGCAAACTGCCCTCTCTATAAGTTGGGCTATCCTGCAAGCTAAGCTAAGCTTGGTCAATCCCACTAGCCCACAACAGTCTATAAATAGGAAATAGAATCCTATTCTGTTTCCACTTCTGGCAAGATTCAGATCACATTCATAAATGTTAAGCTTAACCTAATAAGGAAAGGAGATCCTATCTCTTTCCTAATTACAACTTTTTTACCTAGTAGGACTCAGAGTCCTACTAGAATTGGAACCTATTGGGTTCACTATATAAGCAGGGGCAAACCCCCTCATTATTCATTCAGAAATCACCCGCTATGCCTAAACTCTCAAAGTTCTTGCTCTCAAGAATCACCGCATTATTTCGGTATTCTTTCCCATCCTTAGCCCTCACTAAAATACCCTCAGCCTCACTGACTTGAGTGCCAGAGCGTTTACGGTAGGTACCACACCGATGTCTATCTAGCATTCATGTTTCCTTTTGCTCTTTGTGTGGGTACACCAGGTTGTTAGTGGTTCACTTCATATAGGATTAGTCCTTCTCAATTTGACCGTAGATTTTACTATCTACAATTTGGCACCCACCGTGGGGCCTTGACAATCATTTGACTCTCTCTTCGTTCCTTCTTCTCTACTCAGCCACCATGACTAATAACACTGAAACTCCCGCACTCGACATTGCAGCCCAAATTGTGACTTTCGCCTCTTTGGTGCAAGAGAGCAACAATAAGTTCCAAGCCCTGGAAGCTCAGAATGTTGCCATCCGCGTGAAAAATCAAGCTCTCTAAGAAAAGGTAACCCATTTCTACTCTTTGGATTGGTTTTTGAATCAACAGCATGCATCCTCTTCTCAGCTACCCTCCACCCAAGACAACTATTCTCCACCCTAGATCATGGCACCCTCATGGAACCCCCCTTCCACAGCACGGCTCTAGCCACCATAATGCTCCTGACTGAACCGAGCCATGCCAATAGTACCAAAACCATCAACCTCTCAATCATTGAAACACGTACACAAGCTACCTGTCCCAACAACTAAACACCACCCCCTTCATCCTCCCACAAACATATCCAATGCAGTCACTAGTGGGCATCCCTACCCAAACTACCCCGCTTGGCTCGACCGCACATGTCAATCCCAATGTCTTCCCTCAATACCTCAACAACTTATACAACTCAATGCCAACCCTCCCTTGAGCAAACACTATCCAAGTGGCTTGTTGAGATGGAAGCCATGATCCAATGCATTCTCAGTGTACCCATGCCCTTTAAGAAGAGCCAACCCCAAAGCTATGTTGATTCGCCCTTCATAGACAACATAGCAATCATGGAGATGCCATGAACATTCACCTTCCCTAACATGAAGCATTACAATGGGACCACTGACCCGGACGACCACATAGCATCTTATAAGCAACGAATATTTACCATCGCTATCCCTCCAGACCTCCACAAAGCATGCATGTGTAAAAGCTTTGGCTCCAGCCTCGTAGGACCAGCCCTCTAGTGGTATACCAACCTCCCCAACAATTTCATCGCATCTTTCACCCAGCTCATGACACTTTCGTAGAGCAATTCACCAACAACAAAAAGTTGGAAAAGCTGTCTAGCGATCTCTACCGAATCCATTAACACCATAATGAGCCACTTCGAGAATACATGGGATGCTTCAACCACGAAAAAATCTCCATCTCTTACTGCAATCAAAAGACCGCAATGGATGCCTCCAAGAAGGGACTCCTCCTTAACGGTGAGCTATACAAAGAACTCACCAAGTTCAGCTACACCACTATGGAGGATGTGTTGGCTCGTGCCTGGATAGAAATAAGGAGGGAAGAGGATGAGGTCCACTGAATCAAGCTTAACAATGCTGACGACCACCACCCTCACCGATCTGAGAGACGCCCTAACACTAGACCAGCTGAGCCATACCGAGTAAGAAGAGGTCTGGTTTGCGATAATAGATGCCAACAGGAGTGTCACTCAGCTCGGCACATCAATAGAGCACCCATCCAACCTAATAGGTATAAGATGTCTGATTACAACTTGAACATCGAGCTTGTAGAAGTAGTGCTAGTGATGAAAGATATAGGAAAATTCATCAAATGGCTAGCAAAGTTGTCATACTCTAGAGCCAAGTGGGATACCACAAAGTAGTGCAAATTCCACGGAGACCACGGCCATGTCATCGTCGACTACATCGCTCTCTAACTTAAAGTTATGGAGTTATTGAAAAGAGGTCACCTCTAGGATTTCCTAACTGATAAAGGAAAGGTCACCTTAGCAAGTAAGAACCGCCAAGTTACACAGCCACCAAAAGTGCCACCTACTGACGAGATGTGCAATGTGATCTCGGGAGGATTAGAGGTAAGTGGTGTGAGTTACTCCTCGGCCAAATGCCATGCAAGAGTCGCAGCCCATCATGAACACCATTCTTACCGACCATCCACTTAGAGACCAACAAATCTGACTATTGAATTCATTGACAATGAAGCAACACTGCTTCTCAACCCCTACCATGATGCACTCGCTATCACCTTACAGATTACAGACATCCTCGTGAAGAGAATCCTCGTAGATCCTAACTCCTCAATGAACATTCTATTCCTCGATACATTCAAAGTCATAGGCCTAGATGAAGCCAACATTAACCACCCATCCACACTCCTCGTTGGTTTCAGCTTAGGACATAAATATACTATGGAGGAGATAGCTCTGTCAGTCTACGCCAAAGGGATCAACCTCCAAAACACCTTCATGATAGTGGATGCCCCATCTTTATACAATGTGATACTGGGCTAACCATGGATCAACGACATGCGATCTATTCCGTCCACCTTCTACTAGACCATCTACTTTCCTACCAAGTGGGGAATGAAGGAGATAAAAGGAGATTAGAAGGCTTCCAAAGATTGCTACCAGAATGCTTTTGAGACTAAGTAGGGCACCATGTAGCAATTACAGTCCCACGTGACTAGAGGAGGCAAATGAGACCAACCGATGGTGGAGGAGTTGGACGAAGTGCAAGTACACACCAATCACCTAGATCGCAAAACTCAGATAGGGGCACAACTCCGACCTGATATCTAAGAGAAGTTGGTGGACTTCTTCAAACAAAACCAAGACTGTTTTACTTGGTCCTACGTAGATATGACGGGAATTAGTTTTGAGACTATTGTCCACCAATTAAACGCCAACCCAGACCATCCCCTTGTGAAACAGAAGAGAAGGAAATTTGCTCCTGAGAGGAATAAGGTGATTAATGAGGAAGTAGAAAAGCTGTTAGGCAATAGCTTGGAATAAGGTGATTAATGAGGAAGTAGAGAAGCTGTTAGGCAATAGCTTGGTTAAGGAAGTTCATTATCCAGACTAGTTGGTGAACATGGTAGTTGTCAAAAAGAAGAATGGAAAGTGGAGAGTTTGCATCGATTTCACCGACCTAAACAACGCTTGCCCTAAAGACTCATTCTTTCTCCCCCACATAGATATGTTAGTGGACTCGATCATCGGGCATGAGCTACTAAGCTTCATGGATGCCTTCTCAGGCTACAATCAAATATTAATGCACCCTGATGAGAATGTAAAATGTCATATTCACCCCCCCTAATGTTTAGTCTTTTATACGTATTTGTTGCCTAAATGTACTCATTATTATTCTATTTTGATTTAGGATGCAAATAGAGGCGTTAATTGCAAAACGGAACTCATTAAGTGAATTTGAATAGTTTCGACATTGTTTTGTAATCTGGGCATAACTCTCTCATCCGAGCTCCGATTGAGATGATTCAAAATGTTCTGGAACCATAAGAAAGAGATCTATAACTTTCATGAGTTTGGAGATATACTCGCTAGATCAAGGATGTAATTGGGCTTGAAGTTGATGCACCTGCACTATCGACATCCTGGAGCATTCTGCCTTGTCATGCAAATCAATTGGGTAGTTTATTATTGGAAGATTTGAAGACATATGGCACGCAAGTTACAGCTCAGAATCACCACTTTCCTATTTTATTTTAGGACTTTATCTTATTATCAATTAATTAGAATTAAATTAGGATTAATGTTATTTTAGGATATTAGAATATTTCTTTTAGGAGATTTAGTGGGATTCAAATACTTGAACTGGATTTTTGTTAAGGGGATGAGATTAGGGTTTTTGGAGAAAAACACCACGCCTCTCTCTTCTCTTCTCCGGAATTTTTCTTTTCTTTTTGAGTTTTTCTTTATGGCCATGAGAGGCTAATTTTTATAACTTGGTCGAAGGAAACAGAGGCCTCAGAATCAATAAATCTGTGAGATCTATCTGTTTTTAGTGTTCAATTTTATGTTTTGAGTATTGGATGTTCTTCTATGCTTATTTTAATGATTGTTTCATTTAATTTCTAGGAGGCCTACAAGGTTATTATTTGTTACAATCTACTGCTAAGTTAGATATCAAATCCGTAATTGTTTGATCCCTCTAACTTGTGAAGCAATTAGGGTTAAT
Source organism: Pistacia vera (assembly GCF_008641045.1). Classification (NCBI taxonomy): domain Eukaryota; kingdom Viridiplantae; phylum Streptophyta; class Magnoliopsida; order Sapindales; family Anacardiaceae; genus Pistacia; species Pistacia vera. The sequence goes on along the minus strand of NW_022196740.1, from coordinate 178,612 downwards.
AATTCTCTGCGTCACTACTAGGAGGCCTACTAGTGTTTTATTTGTTACAATCTACTGCTAAGTTAGATATCAAATCCGTAATTGTTTGATCCCTCTAACTTGTGAAGCAATTAGGGTTATTAATTTGCTGCATCAGGAATTAGTAATCTTAAGAGGAACACTTGACTAAATTAAATGCAACCGCTTGAGTTTGTGTTGTTTAGCTTCATCGATCTCTCTAGTTCTTAAGGCTGCCACTAGATTAAATCTTTAGCGCTTGTCTAGGGTTGTTTAGTAGTAAGGTTAATTAAGATCGCTTGTTTCCTAATTAATTACAACTAAGAAGGGATAGGAAAATAGTTCCAATGGTGAATATTCAAGTAAGAATTGATTTACTTTTGCATCAATGATCAGCTGTAAGATTCTGATGGTGGATGTTGACTGAGACCAAATTTTGTTACATTATTAATTGATTTCTAATTGAATTGCTTTTGTTTTTGTTTTTGGCTAAGATTGTTTTCTGTTTTACTCAAAACCCCCCAGCCTTATTCACATCATCGAAAATTCGGCTAGACACTCTTCGTGGGATTGACCCTTGCTTACCCTATTTACAGTTCAGTAGTTAGGTTAGGAAGGTTTTTAATCTTGGTTGCCTATGACAGCACACCACACCCAGATGACCAGGAGAAGACCGCCTCAACACCGAGAGAGGCATCTATTTTTATAAGGTAATGTCATTCGACTTGAAAAACATCGACACCACCTACCAACGTCTTGTGAGCAAGATGTTCACTAGCTTGGTAGAGGACTCCATGGAAGCGTACATCAATGACATGTTGGTAAAGTCACTGATTGCCGAGCAGCACCTTGACCACCTTAGCCAAGACTTTGAGGTGCTGCAAAAATACAACATGAACTAAACCCAGCCAAGTGCTCATTCGGTGTTTCTTCCAGAAAGTTTCTCGGCTACATGGTAACACAGTGCAGGATTGAAGCCAATTCCGATCAGATCAGGGCAGTCCTAAGCATCCCATCTCCCACATGCATCAAAGATATTCAGCGCCACACTGGAAGAATAGTCACGCTGACCCGATTCATTTCCAAGTCGACGAAGAAGTGCCACCTCTTCTTCGCTTCCCTCAAAAAGTCAAAGAAATTTGAATGGATCCCAACATGTGAAAAAACACTAGCTCACCTGAAAAGGTACCTAACATCACCTCCTTTGCTCTCTAAACCTGAAACAGGGGAACGACTCTTCACCTACTTAGCCGTGTCTAAATGCGCCATATCCGTCGTACTGATTCGAGATGAGGAAGGAAAATAGTTGTCAGTCTACTACACCAGCAAGTCTCTACTCGACACCAAGACATGCTGCAGCCAACTCGAGAAGCTCGCACTCGCTCTTATTCACCACGAGGAAACCGAGACTATACTTCTAGTGCCACTCGATTGTGGTCTTGACTTCTTACCCCCTCAAAAAGGTCCTCCACAAACCAGATCTTTCAGGTCTGCTCATCTATTGGATAGTAGAGCTAAGCATATTTGACATCTCCTTCCATCCTTGTACTACTATTAAGTCACAAGTACTAGTTGAATTCATCACCAATTTCGCACTTAGCACTTCTATTCAGGCAGAGAGGGAGCACCTATGCCTAACAGACAAAGGCTCATCCAATTGGGTCCTCTCAGTAGATGGTTCAAGCAACGTCAATGATAGTAGTCTAGGACTAGTTCTAACTTCTCCCGAAGGACATCATACAACAGTCCATTCGATATGACTTTAAGGTGACTAACAACGAAGCCGAGTATAAAGCATTGATCATTAGACTCTCTCTCACTAAGGAAATAGGGATAAAAAAACTTGAAGTCAAATCTGATTCGCAGCTGGTGATGAATGAGCTCCAAGGGACTTACCAAGCTCGTGACACCAAGATGACCTCCTACCTCAATCTAGCCAAAAAGCTCCAGGCAACATTCGAAGAGATCAACATCACTCAAGTTCCAAGGATTGAGAACACACACATAGATGCACTGGCAAATCTCAGCTCGGCTTAGATCTTCAAACTCCACTACCGGCAACAATACCTTTGGTCCACCTACATACATCAACCACTATAGTTGGCTTGGTTGAGGTCTCTAAAAAACCATGAAGAGGTGGCAGAAAAATGATGGAAAGCATGTAAACAAGACATGCAAGCTAAGATATGGATTATAGGATTCAAAACTTTAAATAAAGCATAAATTAACATTATACCTTCTCCTTAAAGCTTAGGTTTGATGAAGCTTAGGTTTGATGAAGCCAAGATTCAAAGCTATGAACCCTCCACACTTTAACACCACCTTGAGAGAAAGAGAGGGTGGCCAAACCTAAGAGAGAGCTTGTGTTTTTCTTTTGAGTGAACAATGAACAACTTGACCTAAAATGCAACCATTTGCATTTATATATAGATGGGTCATTTTTTAATTCCTTCTTTTCACTTGTATGCCCTAATAAAATCTTATTCTAAAAGAAGCCTAAGCATTTATTAATTTGGCCTTTGAATAATAAATATTATTCAAGGGCCCATGTAAACTACACTAGTTTACATTAACAACTTGTAAGTTTACCATTTTTCCCTTTAACTATTAAAAGGTTATTTTAGTTCTCTCATTTATCTTAACGCTTTAAGATATAATAATTAAATACAATTAATTATTGCTTGACCATTTTAACCTTTAAAATGTCACGAATAATTTTCTATGTAACAATTACCATGGAAATTTCATCATTACCCTTGAAAGGTACTAGCCCTCTTCGGATAATCATTTCTCTCTCTTATCCTTCTCTAACTTCTCAAGGCTATTAGTGTGACCATGTAAGTCCACCATGGATTAGCCATGAGTTGGTTTTGGATGAATCTGGAAACCTGTCGAAGGCCTAACAACTATGGAAAACATCTAGCAATGTGTCATAGTCCCTAAACCATGATGAAGAAATACTTTATTGAACCCTTTTCAGATCATATGTACCATGCAGGTAAAGTCCCTCCATTGAAATATCCTGATCAAGTACCGATTCAAGGAACGTCAAAATCCTAAACTCAATCTTCTACCGAATAGTCGATCAATATGTCCGGAACTTGTCATCATGAACTTACTTTCGTATGACTAAAGAGATTTTGATTTCCAACATTTATCAACGTTCGTCTAGGAACCTGGATCTGGATGGAGTCAATGGTACTCCTGATCCTATATTTCTAACTCAGTGGATCTTGTCTTGACCATCGTTTGTTTCCACATATGAACAACGTATGACCAAATAGGCTTTATCATACGAAACATGACTAGTCTCGTACTTATACACCATATGAACCATACGCATCTGTATCAAATCCGACCACAATGTCTAAGGTCAAAGGACTACATCATGCACTTATATAACCAAATGATAAATCATCAACTACATACTTTTCCAAGTGATATGTCATTATTCGGTCATGTTCGAAAAACAGTTCACCAACCGCTAATCCATACTAATGCCCCAATGACATGACTATCATCGTCATCCGTACTTATATCAACTTATGATATCTTCAGAAGCATCTAGTATGCCTACTATGCAATATAGTTGCACAAATTATATTGCTTCTGTAGGAAACCTTTTGATAAATATATCAACTTATGATATCTTCAGAAGCATCTAGTATGCCTACTATGCAATATAGTTGCCCAAATTATATTGCTTCTGTAGGAAACCTTTTGATAAATATATCAACTTATGATATCTTCAAAAGCATCTAGTATGCCTACTATACAATATAGTTGCCCAAATTATATTGCTTCTGTAGGAAACCTTTTGATAAATTCATTTACCGATTAAATGAATCATCTAGACAATTCATATACATACTTTATTTTAAATGCATGACTGAATAAAGGAATCAATTTATATATATGAATTGAAGAACTATTTCTTCTATTATTTATGATATATTGATACAAGACAAAATGCTTCGAAACCGACAACACGAATGGTTACTAGGGCATACACCAACATTCACTAACAATCTCGCTAGTCGGATGGAAAGACACATGGACGACACCTTATAAGAATTCATGCTTAGAAAGGGTAAAATTGGTGTAAAACATGGTATAAGGTCATATACATGTTATTGAAACTAAAAAGGTGAAATTGCTACCTTTTATGCTTTACAACTTTTTTAACTTGAAAAGGAGTTCAAGATCTTCAACAAATTAGAAAAAAATCCTCAAAGTAAAGTCCACCCCAAGATGAAGAAGAGAGAGCCGGCCATGAGAGCTCAAGAGAGAGATTTTCAATCAAAATGAAAAATTAGATTAAATTTGGGAATATCACTTATTTATATACGAGGACCATTTTGCTATATTTTGAAATTGTTCTCAAGTCCTTGAATTAATATGAATCCTATATTAACACTTAATACAAATTCAATATTATTTTCAAGTCCTTCAAATAATTTTAATTTAATATTAACTCTTAATATTAAATCATTATTGATCCTATGTCCTTGAAACAATTTCAATTTAATATTAACTTTTTAATAGTAAATCTTTGATTTAAACAAATTTATAATCAAGGCATATAAAATAATCCTGTTTAATATTTAACCCACTATTGAATCCAATTCAATAATATATTTTAGGCTGCCATTGAATCTAATCCAATAATGACCAAATTACCTTATTACCCTTGGCAAGTGCTAGTTTCCTATGAGTAATCATTTCTCACCAATACATAAATTCAGATGCACACGTTTACATCTTGAACATCATTAACCTTTAACGATATGTATTACTCTCTCTTCTCATACTTGGTTTTTAGGTGTGACCACTTATATTCACTGTAACCTAGTCGTCGGCCAATATCGCAATCCGATATGTTTCGTCATAACTCTTTATGATCAAAACTCCCACAGATCATAATAGGCATCTAGCAATGCTCCATAACTCCTAAGCCATAATGAAGTTAAACTCCAATGAACTTTTTTCCTGATCGTACATTTTATGTAGTAAAATTCCTCCGTCGTCTAATCCCGATTAAGCATAGGTATATGGTATGTCAAAACCCTTAACTTAATCTTTATCCGAATAGTCAATCAATAAAATGGAACATGTCATCATGAACTCCTTTTTCATATGACTATTTTGTACTCTGGCTAGAGTTTTTTTTTTCCAATGTTTATTGCATTCGTCTGGGAACTCGGGACCAAACTATTTCGAGTCAACGGATCCCATCTTGACCATCACTTATCCTCGCACATGAATAACATATGGCCAAACCGGCTTTTTACACAAAACATGACTAGTCTCGTGTATATACACCATATGAATCATATGCATCCTATGTAGAGTCCAACCGTGATGTCTCAGGTCTAAGGATCAGTGGTACACTAGTATGATCTTACAATGTATCATTGACCACATTCTAAATGTCCATGTGATTCATCATAATCGGTCATATTTGATAAACAGTTCACCAACCTTTTATCCATGCTAATGCCCTAGTGATATACCTCTTATAATCACCCACACTAATACCATCACATGATATTCAATGGAGGCATTCAGCATGCCAATTATGCAATGTTATTGCCCAATTAACATTACTTACGTAGGGAATGCTTCAATGATTTGATCTTCTAAGGATTCGTATCATCCGAACATTTCACATGCATTATAAATAGTATAAATTAAGCAGTAAACAACATGTGAAATCATAACTCTTTCTTTCTTTCCCAAAAGAATATTTACAAGATATAATGCCATGAAACAAACAACACAATTGATTCCTAGGGCATACACTAACCTAGTTAGTAAATATGGGTACGGCAAAAAAGGGTACGGGAATTTTAAGGGTATAATATAGCAAATGGTGAAAAATGTTTATAAAAATTCGGCAATAAAATTCAGATACGGGAAAAATATGGTATGGGTATATACGGGTTTAATACGATACATTGTCAATAATACGTTTTGAAAAATACGGCAATCAAGAATTGACTCTTGTATGTAAAAGTTGAAATAGGATTGTCAATCTGCTATGAAATTTCTTAGATGTGAACCTAAAGTTTAGATATAAAATTTTCACTATCAAGAATTGACTCTTGTATGTAAAAGTTGAAATAGGCCTGCAAAATTTTGTCTTTTAACAATAAAATATAATAAATTTTCGTGAATTGTTATCAAAATCTGGTTTTTCAAAAAATACAATCATTTGTACGAGACATGGATTGATGTATAATAATATATGTGGTGTGACCAAATCAAAGCTCAAACTTCTCCTTTGCAAGAATAACTCCAAGCATAGAACCAGAAAAAGTCATTAATGGCAGTAAAAACATAGCCTTCTTGGACCATAAACATCCTGATATATAAGCATATGCTTCTTCATGGTTAAACTAAGAAACCTGTAATAATCATAAGGCCTTGGTCTTCAAGAAAATTCTGACAATGGGTAGCCTGAAGACTATGTCTTTCTTTTGGACCATTGCCCTGATTGCTTTTGCAATCTTTGCATTCTCTATAGGATTTCCTTCTAGGAGTCTCACTAATTACCCACCAGAAGATCAATATTCTCCAATGCCTGGAACATTGGCTCCAAAATCTCCCCGAGCTTCATAGTCTCCTGCAGCTTCACCAGATCCTTCATGGCCTATACCATTGACCCCTTCAGAATCTTCCCCGCCATGGTCTCAGCTAAGAGAAGAGAAGAAGTGTCAAGTGTGTACCTTGAAGTCCCGAACTTGAAGCCTAGAAAAAAGAGTTAAAAAGAGAAGAGAAGAAAAGATAAAGACCCAAGAGATGAAGAAAAGCTGAAAATGTCGAAGAACTGAGGAAGAAAAGCTAAAAACATCGTCGTCGAAGAACTAAGGAAGAAGAAGAACCGAAGAAGAGAAGAGATTTTGTTTTAATTAGATTTTGAGTCAAAACCCACTAAAACGACATTGTTTTGGGGTGAGCAATTGGTTTTTTTTTTTTTTTTTTTTTGGCAATAATTCACGAATTATACGGATATTCATATTATACATGTATAATTCGACAGCCCTTATAAAATATGTAAATACTCGTATAAAATGTGTATTTACTAACTAGGTACACTAACACACCCATCCATCACTACTTGGAGAATGAAGAGCTCCCGACAAAGATGAGGCACACCGGGTGAAAGCCAAAACAAATCAGTTCACCATTCATGATGGTTGTCTACTCAAAAGATCCTTCTCAGTTCTATATCGTAAGTGTGTCACCCTGGAAGAAGTGAAGTATGTGCTTGCAGAGCTCCATGAAGGCGAGTGTGGCAACCACGTTAGGGGACACAACCTTGCCAACTAGGCTCTCATCGCGGCTACTATTGGCCCACAATGCGCTCCAACTCACCAAATTCTCCAAGCACTGCGATAGCTGCCAATGCTTTGCTCCAATGTCACACCTCCCCCTGAAACGGCTCTACTATGTCCTTACCCCTTAGCCTTTCATGAAGTAGGGAATGGACATAGTGGGTAAGCTACCAATTGCACTGGGACAGCAAGTCTATATGCTCATAGTTACAGACTACTTTACCAAGTGGATTGAGGCTGAGGCCTTTGCCAAAATCAGAGACCTAGAAGTGAAGAGCTTCGTATGGAAGAACATTATTTATCAGTTCTGTAACGCCCCACATGAGGTACGTTGTCATTGTTTCCTCTTCCGCTCCTATTTGAAATTGGTTTTCGTAATATCGTTTGATTGAATGTGGTGTTGAATGTTTGCCCTGAAATTGGTTGAGAATAGAAGAAGTTTAGTGTACCAAGCTTCGCCACCGGCGAAGTATGTTGAAGACCACCGGAAACCTCTGGACAGTTTCGCCGCGGCGACAGAAACTTCTTCGCCGCGGCGACGGGCCGATTAGAAGTTTGTTGAGTTTTAGATATTTTCTTCCCTAAGGGCAATTTGACTATTCTACCCCTAATTAGCAGGAAAGTGGGGAGTTAATTGTAAGGATTTTTCATGGAGAATATGTTGATATGGGGGTGAGTTTGTAATGAATCAAAGGATATGGTGGAATTTCCAAAGAAGAGTAAGGGCAAATGGGAATGATTGTGTTTATATTTCATTAAAAGAATTAGAATTAACAAACCCCTCATTCTTCTTCTCAAACGCAACTCTCCATCTTTACTCCCCTCAACTTCTCTTTTCTTTTGATCAGGATTTCCAAGGGTTTTCGAAGTGATTTGGCGTAGAAAAAGCGACCTAAGGCTTCCTAAGGTAGGATTTCTACTTAAGTTGTGTGATTTGGGAGTTTAAAACCTATTGAAGTTTGAGGGTTTTTTGTTATTTTGGTTGAGAGTAGAGAAAGTCAAGACAAACAAGTGAAGGAAGAGTTGGTAAGTCTCTCCATAACAAGTAAGTAAACCCCAACCCAAGTTGAGATTTATAAATTCTCTTGATTAGGGTTTTGATAGAAATGATGTATGTATGTGATGTACATGTAATATGCCATGTGTGAATGCTTAAATAGAGATTTCTATCTTTGTGAATGTTACACCTTGCAAATATGAGAAATGAGTTGTTGGGTTGGCAAGGTAGTTTGAGATGGAATTGAAGGGGTGTTATGGAACCCTTTGGAAGTGTTTTTTGTTGACAGTTTTTATGGCTTTGTGAAGGGGTTTTTCCCCATTTTGATGGTTAGGAAAAGTTTTAGAATCAGGGCTATAATAGAGTTTTATAGTGCACATGAGTTGTTGATGAAATGCCTAATAGGGTTTAGTTGAGTAGTGAACCTTAATTCTTGCAACATTGCATGTTGGCATTTCTAAGTGCATTAGTGGAGATGAACCATCCATAGGCACTAATGTTGCATTGAAAAGTGACCTAAGAAAGGTAGGAAACTTGTGTATGCAATTACCCTATGAGTAGAGACTTGGTGGATGCAATTACTCTAATGGTAGAGAGCATTGAAAAATGCTACAATAAATGAATTAAAGAGTAGTATAGTTGGGATGATGCTTTGTGATCATCACCCGACCGTTATGGGAATCGGATTGATGCTTTTGATCATCATCCGATAGCCCTTAGAGATGGGTCGATGCTTGTGATCGTCACCCAATGAGTAATAGAAATGGGTAGATGCTTTGTGACCACACCCGGTAGTTTGTTAGATAGTGGGTTATGCTTTGTGATCATCATCCAACATTTAGTAGAAGCGGGTTGATGCTTTATGATCATCACCCGACAGTGACTAGAGACGGTTATATTGGTGATCGTACCCAAGATCATAGAAACGGGTAGGTGCTAGTTGATCTCCCCCGATAGTTAGGAAAACGAGTAAGTGCTTTGTGATCCCCACCGGTAGTCACTAAGAACGGGTTGGTCTGTGTGAATTCCACCCGATAATCTGGAGAGTGAGATGGTGCTGTGTGAACGCCATCCGCCGTACCTCCGGTAAGATGAGGCCATGATGTTTAGTAGAACAGAGATAGAATCAACAGTATAAGGAAAGATTAAGAGTTATACATACGGGACAGACAGATAGAGGGTTTTACTTACTGGCATTATTTTGTGCCACCCCGTTATTTTCCTTTGTGGATGCAGGATCTAGGTGATGATGCAGTCGAAGGGGCATCGGCAAGCGAAGAGAATAGCTACATTGTTTCCCCTGTTTGTCTTTTTAAAATGCATTTTGTAAACAGTACTCTTTGTGTATAAAAGACATATGAATTATAATGAAAAGAATTTTGGGGCCCAATTTTATATTGTTATTATGCATGCATTGTATGGTTTTTCAGTAGTGTTACAAGTTCGGCCTGCCAAAGGAGATCGTCACTGACAATAGCTCCACTCTACGCTACCCCCGAGTGAATGGGCAAGCCGAATCGTCCAACAGACCATCCTCCAAACAATGAAAAGAAGGCTCCAAAAAGCTAAGGGAGCTGGGTGGATGAACTCCTAGGGGTGCTATGGTCTTACCGCACTGATAATCATATTTACACTGTGATTTTGTATTGAATTTTGATAGGATTTAGGATCTTTTCATACAATTTGGGCCATAATTGCTATCTAATTCTTTCATTTGTCTTTGCAGGCCTAAATTATGATTTTGAGCATAAATGATAGTTTTGAGCGTAAATTGTGTAACTTGAGCTTGGAAAATCAGAATGACCTAAATGTAGAAGCTTGGAGCTAAGAAGAAGAGCTACAACTTTCATGTTTTGGGCTTTTCCTAATTCTGACTGGACAATGGTGAAAACTTGGCTTGAAGTCGTGAAAAGTACACTGGGAACTGAAGAAAAATGTCTTTGGACGTGCTTCAGTATTTCTGCCATAACTTGAGCTTTTGACCTTATATTGTGTTGATTCTTGAATGACCCAAATATAATTGAAAGGGCTATACTTCATATGTTTAAACATTTTCCGATTCATGCTATTATGCTCAAATTTGGCCCGAAAGTCTTCACTGCGGCGAAAACTGCATCAGATGTAAAATAAAATGACGCGTTTTGGCTTGCTAGGGCTTCATCCTTAAGTGAAGAGGTATAAATTAGAGTGAAAAGAAGAAGAAGCTTGGTTCGTCATTTGGGAGGCAGTCATGGAAGGAGAATTATTGAAGATTTGGGCTTCAAATTAGAGAATTTCTCCATCTTTTGCTTGTTTTTCAATGATGAATCTTGATTCAGTTGGTTTTTTTATTTTATTCGTTTTTAGTATGAACGGAGTTGTTTAGCTAGAGTTTGATGTAACCTTGATACAATGATTCAATTTTATATGAATTGATTTACTTTGAGTTTTATTTCATGATTGAGTGTTTACTCTTTGCTTAATGACTTTTGGATACTTGATCACCATTCAAATGTGTGTTGTTCACAATGAGATTAGAAGTGATTTGTGATTGTGCTTCTTGGGATAAATACCGTAGTTAAGCAAACGCTAGAGATAGGTTTAGCGATCTATAATCTAGATAGAATTCCATAAAGCTTAAAAGACTTTGAACTATTAATCTTCATTTTGTTGGTGTGGAAGCTTAATAGGGATTAGTAGGGAAATGTAGCCTGAGAAGGTATGTTTTACACTTTGGGAATTTGATTTTCAATCAGGAATAGAACTTGGGTAATAGATTCTATGAATTGGGTTAGCTATCTAGGTGAAATCAACACCCTAGCATTTTTTAGCATTGTTTATTAGTTAAGTTTGGGTTTTCTTTAATTTCATTATCATTCATTTATATTGGTTAATTTGTATTTAGTTTTTTATTTTCCATCAATCAATTTACTGTTCTTCAATTAGGACTTAAACTAGAGAAATCATTCCTTAGTACACTATCCTCGTGGGAACGATACCCACTCATCACTTTATTACTTTGTGCACTAGTGCACTTGCTATACTGCATGTTGTAGTAACAACGCATCACGCACCACGGCTTAGTCTTTCATGGGAGAAACAACTTTCTCTTTGGCATATGTTCAGAAGCGGTAATCCCAACAAAAGGGTCGATTTCCTCGGCTTTGCTCCAGTGGTGGACAAAGACACCAATGGACAACAACTTTGTCAAAACCTTGCACTGTCGACGAGTTAAGAGAACAAACCCTCATCCGCAGTGCCGTCTACTAGCAAAAGATGGCTTGACACTATAAAAGAAAATGTCCGAGCCAGGGTCTTCAAGGTTGGCAATGTGGTCCTACGCCAAGTGTTTCAAAACACAAAGAGTTAGAGTGACAAGCTCGACCCCACGTGGGAAAGACCTTACAGATCATTAGGGTTGTTAGGAAGGGAGTATAGGCTGCAATCACCAAAAGGCAAAACATCACCAACAATGGAATGCACCCACTAGAAAGTCTATCACTTCTAATAGACTTGGCTCAGGCCATCATCCCATAGGACTTAGGAACTTTTCAAACAGGGGTCAGGGTGGGCGTGTCCACTCCCCCTAATTTTTTTATTTGACTTGAACACTGCCCTAGGGTAAACTTATTTTTTCTTTATTCATCAATAAATCAAGGTATTATTCAATATTTTCAAAGTATTTAAATGTTTGCTTACAATAAACACCCCAAGGGTTGTAGGGAACATTCCCTTCACACAGGATCAAGGCCTCAAATGGTTAGGTCACAAACATCCACAACACTTAGAAAATAAACCCCAAATATCAAAAGAGGAAGCAAATAGGCCCAAGCCTCAATCATTAAAAATATAAAAGCCTCAAGGACTGAATTCATAATCTAGTGCACACGGCACTTAAAAAAACTAAAATAATAGTTGTTTCAAAAATCACAAATTTAAACAAAGACTCGACATCTTCATTTAGTTTGCCGCTCGGCCCGGCGATGTTCCCAGCTATCTGAGTCTCCGGCATGACCAACTCCTCATGTTGCTCCTTTAATCCATCTTCACGCTCCTTGGGATGAGTCTTTGAAACAATAAGCTTGGTACTGCAACCGTCCGACTTGGACCCAACACTCTATTCAGCAAGGAAGGCTTTGTACTCAGCTATCTCCTCATCCAGCTCCCATTCACTTTGCCATCTCTCCTTGAACTCTTGCATCAGCTCCGAGCGAGTCTTTAAGACTGCTTCCATAACCACAGTTTCCAACCTCTAAAATAGAGAAGCTCTCTCAGATTCCCACTTGGCTCTAGCCATTTGAAGCTAGAGTGTCACATCCGCACAAATCTTCCTAAAATCCTTCCCTTTCTCTTGCTCAGCGTGCAGTTTACTTTCCAGCTTGGAGTTGGAGTCGGCAAGTTGATTGTTACGCCTCTCTAGATCCTTGTTCCTCCTTTCCTACGAAGTGACCAATTTTGGAAATGACACCCCCAGAAAGAGCCTATGGTCGAAAGGAAATCAAGAAATTATACTAAGTAAAAAAACAAGTAGTACGAAAACCAAACAAATCTTTAAATACTTGGAAGAGACAAATGGTGGTCTACTCGACCGCCTATGCCACACCGATCCTCCCAAACTAGCATTCGTCTTCAGGGAGTTGGAAGGATTGTAGTACGGCTCAGACAAAAGAAGTGTTAAAGTAGACCGAGGCGTCAGATAGGATGATGATCTTCACATTGTCGTCGTTAGGTACCACCACCGTTAGGGTCGATTCCACCTTCTGAATGGATGGAGACGCATGGCTTGGACTCATGTCAATAGCAGCCGAGGAAGGTCCATCGTGCTCTATTCTTCTCCTCTTCCTAGCTGACTCAGCTCGGTGTTTCACTTTGATTTCCTTCACAATCGGTACTTTAAATTCTGTCGTCATCCTCTCCTCTGCAGGGTATAATTCTTCCCGAGTTAGAGGGTGACTAGTAGACTTACCAAAAACAATGAGGTTGTTGTACCAGACCAATAGGACTTACAACAATAGGTTCCAAGGGGAAAGCAAGGTACCTTCCTACACTTCAAAGACATGCTCCCACAAATGGCTTCCCCTTAAGTTTGATTTCTCCAATACTCAGCGATAATTCCTCTCCTCCTCAAGGGGTGCAAGGATCACCCAACTCTTCTCCTCGGCAAGAAGCCCTGGCAATGCACAATTGTAATCCAAATCAAATCTGCAAAAGAAAAAACAATGAGATTCAATACACTAACAATTATCAAAAACAAAGTTTACTCACCCCTTGTCTACCAGAAGAAGGGGATACCCTTGGCTACACTCTCCCTAAAGACCAAGTCAACCTTCACGAAGAAGTATCCATCCTTCCACTTCTTATCATACATCTTCAGCCCTATCATCAAATGCTTTTAGTCATGCTGTAACTTAAAGAGGTACCTTCCTTTTTCCTTATCATGCTCCTTTAGATAGTACGTGTAAGAATTCATGCTTAGAAAGGTAAAATTGGTGTAAAACATGGTATAAGGTCATACGACATGTTATTGAAACTAAAAGGGTGAAATTGTTACCTTTTATGCTTTACAACTCTTGTAACTTGAAAAAGAGTTCAAGATCTTCAACAAATTTGATGAAAATCCTAAAGTCCACCCCAAGATGAAGAAAAGAGAGCCGGCCATAAGAGCTCAAGAGATAGATTTTCAACCCAAATGAAAATTTAGATTAAATTTGGGAATATCACTTATTTATATACGAGGACCATTTTTCTTAGGGGTGAGTGGTTCTAGGTATATTACATTTTTCGGAGGAACCGAAACCAGAACCGCACAGTGCAGGTTCTTAAATTCAAGGAACAAAAACCTAAAATGCAGGTTCCGGTTTCTTTCACGGGTATCCTATAAAAAATCAATTACCCCCCTATTAGTTTAAAAAATGACAAAAATACCTTAAAAGTTTACAAATACACCCCTAACAAATTTTGATTAGTCATTCATTTGTGTCCAATGTAACTAATAAATCCTCTAATCTCTAGGCAACACTTAAATTCAATCAATTCATCACAATTCACATAAAGTTTCTCAATCAAAACCAAGACACAAACAATTATTCATATGTAAATTGTTAATTTAATATTATGAATTGTTAATGTTTATAATTTAATATAATAATATTGTAATTAATTAAGTAATTATTTAATTATAGTGTAATTTTATAATTAATTAAATTTCTAATTATTTAATTAAATATTGTACTAATGTTTATAATGTAATGTTATAATTAAGTAAGTAATCATACTATTAATTAATAATGTAATGTTACAATTAATTAGAATTTTTAACCATTTAATTAAGTAATGTACTAATGATTAATGTAGTAAATTAATAATGTTTAAAATGTAATGTTATAAATTTATAACTAATTAAGTAATCATTTAACTATGTAATGCTATGATTAATTAAGTGATCATAATATAATATAATGTAATGTAACAATGTTATAATTAATTACATAATAATTTAATTAAGTAATCATTTGTTTATAATGTAATGTTACAATTAATTAAGTAATTATACAATAAATTTATAATGTAATGTTAATATGTTATAATTAATTAAATTTCTAATCATTTAATTAAGTATTGTACTAATGTTTATGTAGTAAATTATTAATATTTATAATATAATGTCATAATCAATTAAGTAATCATTTAATTATGTAATGTTATAATTAATTATGTGATCATACTATAATGTAATGTCATAATGAATTAAGTAATCATACTATAAATCTATAATTTAATATTGTAATTAATTAAATTTCTAATCATTTAATTAATAAGGACAGACAGATAGAGGGTTATACTTACTGAGCATTATTTTGTGCTCACCCCGTTATTTTCCTTTGTGGATGCAGGATCTAGGTGATGATGCAGTCGAAGGGGCGTCGGCAAGCGAAGAGAAATAGCTACACTGTTTCCCCTGTTTTGTCTTTTTAAAATGCATTTTTGTAAACAGTACTCTTTGTGTATAAAAGACATATGAATTATAATGAAAAGAAATTTTTGGGGCCCAATTTTGTATTGTTATTATGCATGCATTGTACTGGTTTTTCATGAGATGTTACATTGTACTATTATTAGCAATTAAATTTTTGGCTTAATGTAATTTCCATTTCGCTCAAAAATAAATTAATTACTTTGGGTGAACAAAAATTACATATTAATTCCATGGTAAATTATTGTATAAATATGAATTTTATTTATTTATTATAGTTTCTTAAAGTATTTTTTATATATACAATAATTTATGAATTGTTTTAACATGGCGCAATCCAGGGCAGGGGCAGCAAGGGATGAAAGGACAAAGGGAGCAGCTGCCCCCTTACATTCTTGGAAAAGAATTGTGATTATTATCAAATAAATTCGTTATCGTAAACTATTAAAGTAACCCATGTTTACTTTACAAATTACAAGATACCCATGCAGAAATAATTGTCTTCAACAGGGTTCTAAAACCCGGCCAGTTAAACCGGTTAGATTTGGAACCGGTGGCCAGATCAGATCGGTTCATATTAAAAACCGAAAATAATAATTAACCCGCTTTCACTCGCAGTTGAATCGGTTTTTTTTCCAACGAACCACCAGTCCAACTGGTGAAACCCGGGTTGCTACAATAAAATGTGGAAAAATAATTAAAAATTAAAAATAGTAAAATTAAAACTTAAAAGTAACCCTTTTTAGCTTTTCTCTTCTCCCTTCCCCATTTTTATTCGACAAAACCAAACCAACAAAGAAGAAAAATAAAAAAAACCCATTACCAAAAACGAAATCAGCTTTTCTTTTCTCCCTTTCCCAATTTTATTCGACAAAACCAACACCAACAGAGAAGAAAAATCAAAAAACCCATTACCAAAAACGAAATTAGCTTCTACGATCTTGGGCTTTTTTTATTCAGATTTCAATCATCAAAATCTTCAACTAATCTTCAATCTTTGGGCCTTGGACGACTTCTAAATCTTTAATCTTCCAGATTCGGTTTTCATAGCTTCTTCTTCTTTGATCTTCGGCAGCTCCCACAAGGTATGTGTATTTCATTGTTGTTATCTTGTTATTGTTATTGTTCAATGTAAGTTTGGTTTTTGTTTTGCTGTGAGATTTTTTGGGATAGAGTCATAGAGATTGTTTGATTATTGATATTAAAGAAGTGAGTTTGAAACTTGATATTGAAGAGGTGATTGTTTTGTGTGAGATTTATTGTGTTTGAAAATTGAAGTGTGTAAAAATGGTTGGTTTGATTGGTTGTGTGCAATGTGCAAAAACGGATTGCAATGTGCATTTTGACACTTTGTTTTTGCACACTGCAGTGTGCATTTTCACAATGCATTTTTGCACATGGGTGTGCAAAATTTCGCACACTACAGTGTGCATATGCACACCGCAGTTTTGCACACTGTAGCATGCAAAACTGTAGTGTGCAAATTTTGATAAATTCATGGCATTTGAATATGGGTTCTAGTGGTTATTTTATCTTTGTTGTTGTTGGTTACTAGGGAATAGAAGAAAATCGAGAATGTTGTATTACATTATTTATGTTATTTAATTTAACTTACATTATTTAATTTAGTTTGTTAAATTTTTTATTACATTAGTCAATTTAGTTTACAATTAAAACATTTAACTAATAACTTTATTTTTGCTTGCAATTATTTGTAGATGTTGGTTATGCTGATGATGACAATGACGAGGACAACGACGAAGATTATCTTGATATAAGTAATTTTGCTTCTGGATCTGGTGCCCAAAGTCAGCCTTGACTTGAATTAAATGGAAATGTAATAGAAATGTAGGATGTTGGTTTCATTTTGATTATGTTATTTTAATTTAATTTTAAACTACTTGTTACTTTATAGTTTATAGTTTATAACTTGGTATATTGTAGACTTGTAGTTTTAAACTTTTAAGTTTTAATTTCATTTCAGATTTGAATATGTTTGTTATAGGGAATTTTTTATTATCATTGGTAAAAATTAAAATCTGCATTTTCAAAAAAAAAAAAAAAAATTGTTTTTTGCTGATGTCAACATGATGATGTCATGGTTCGACCCGCCGGTCAGACCGTTCGACCCGTAAAACCCATGACCCGGTGGCTTGGTCGGGTTGCCCCCAAGTTGGGTTTTAAAACCTTGGTTTTCAATTAACCCTTTCTTTGGTGACAAGAATTTTTTTTCTTTTTTCTTACTTTTCTTTGTTGACAAGAAACATTTTGACAACCATATCAATTATATATACATGCACACACACGCACGCACACACACGCACACATCTCCATTTCATATTTTGATGATTAGATAGTTATAAGTTTCAACTTAATCAATTTAAGTACTTTTAATTTATTTAATATTTGTTTTTTCTTTTTAATTTGAACAACTAATTATTGATGTATGATGAAAATTACACACGCACACACACTTTCTTAGTCTTTGAATGAAGTCCTTACGAAAATATAGTAAGAAGTCAAACAAATGAAGTTCCAGAACACCTCATACTTGATTATAGTTTAGAATGATAAAAAAAAATTAAAAAAAAAAATTAGAACTTAGGTGAAGATATATGCTTGTACATGTGAACTTTGTTAATCTTTGAATAGGGTCCTAATGAACTGTAGTAGGACATCAGGCAAATGAAATTCAAGAACACCTCATGCTTGCAAATGAGCTTACAATGCTTCATGTTCAAAATATAAATCAAAACAACAATAAATTAAAGATAATCAAAGGTACCTGACCTTCACATATTCAAAAATTTCATTAACACAGAGAGCAAGATTGCTTGGAAGAGTCCACAGAGTCGTTGTCCAAGCCACAAAAGCTGCCTTGTCTAGGTCACCAACAATTGGAAAAGACACCATTATTTCAGGATCAGGTACATTCGATATCACCCCAAAAGTGTCAAAAATAGTCAAACACAACAAAAATAAATATTCAGGATCTAAAACAGTAGTTGCCCAAAACATACACAGTTCCTATTTTACTATCTTCCAAGTTCGTATATACACACAAACCATTAAAATAAAAACACAAAACATTTGATTACATCAAACCACCATTACCCAGAATAAGAATAACATCAATAACGACTATTTGGCAACTCAATCTCCATGCAATGATATAGTGAATATCACCAAAAGGGTGGAAACAAAAACGTTATAGTTCTGGCCAGCTTCAAAGTTAGACAGTGGTGTCTTACAACCAGTACTGTATGGCACGACCTATTAGACCTTCAAGAGGAAAGCATCACTTCTGATATAGAACACTTTAACCGTGAATAAATTCGGTCCATAAAAAAATTGCAGCAAAAAACTATGCATGATCAGATTGACCATATGAAATTAAATGCAACTGTAAAAGGAACTGCTAATAATAAAGTAAAAAGCTGCAAAAGGAACTACTAACAATAAGGTAAAAAGCTACAGAACGAACTGCAAATAATAAGTAAAAAGCTTGTATATCACAACATAAAAAGACTCACTCCACACCTACCAATGAAGCCCCTAAGATTTCACCCAACTTTTTATAAGATTCATTATTATGGGCAAATCTAGCTAAGTCTCCCTCCTCCTGAACCCTTTTACCAAAGGATCCCTTGACCTCAGAACTCGATTTCTTGGAATCACCAACAGCTCCATTCGCTACATTAGACTTTAGATTCTCACTGGGCAGTGAAGACAACCGAGACTCAGCAACCACATAGATTTTTCCAGTATGCTTGTTTCAAACCTAGGTATCACCTGAATCCCTGATTAGATAACTAAATACCATTTGCAATAGTAAAATGACCATAATTTAACTAATGTTCAATAAGTGATTAAAAATAGAACATTAATACTTGAATACATTTTAGAGTGATAAATGAATTCGCAAAATTAGAACTTAGTCATGTCAACACATACACGAACATAAAGCAGTTACGCACTTTCTTAGTCTTTGCAGGGAGTCCCCATGAAAATATAGCAAGAAGTCAGAAAAATGAAGTTCAAGAACACCTCATGCTTGATTATAGTTTAGAATGATAAAATAAAAAAATAAAAAAATTAGAACTTAGGTGAAGATAAATGCATGCACATGTGAACTTTCTTAATCTTTGAATAGAGTCCTAATGAACTTTAGCAGCACATCAGGCAAATGAAATTCAAGAACATCTCGTGCTTGCAAACTGAGGCTAAAAATGCTTCATGTTAAAAATACAAATAAAAACAATAATACATTAAAGATAATAAAAGGTAGCTTACGCACTTTCTTAGTCTTTGCAAAGTCTTTATAAAATATAGTAGGACGTGAGGCAAATGAAGTTCAAGAAAACCTCATGCTTCATTACATTTTAGAATGATAATTAAATCCGCAAAATTACAACTTAGTCATGTCAACACACAAGAACATAAATGCATGCACATACGCACTTTCTTAGTTTTTGAATAGAGTCCTAATGAACTGTAGCAGGACATACGGCAAATGAAATTCAAGAACACCTTGTGCTCGCAAATGAGCCTACGACGCTTCATGTTCAAAACATAAATCAAAACAAAAACAAATTAAAGATAGTCAAAGGTAGTTGACCATCACATATTTAAAATTTTCATTAACACAAAGGGCAAGATTGCTTGGAAGGGTCCACGGAGTTGTTGTCCGAGCCACAAAGGCTGACTTGTTGTCCGAGCCACAAAGGTTGACTTGTCTGGGTCACAACTATTGCAAAAGACAACATTATTTCAGGATCAGCTACATCCTATATCACCCCCAAAGTGTCAAAAATAGGCGAAGACAACAACAATCAATATTTATGATCTAAAACAGTAGTAGCCCAAAACATGAACGGTTCTTGTTTTATTATGCATCCAAGTTGGTATATTCACACAAACCATTAAAATAAAAACATAAAACATTTGTTATATAAAACCACCATTACCAAGAATAAGAATAACACCAATAACAACTATTTGGCAACTCAATTTCCATGCAATGATACAATGAATATCACCAAAAGGGTGAAACCACAAACCTTATAGTTCTAGCTAGCTTCAAAGTTAGATAGTGGTGTCATACAACCAGTACTGTATGGCATGACCTATTAAACCTTCAAAGAGGAAAGCATCACTTTTGATAGAGAACACTTTAATCATTAATAAATTCGGTCCATAATAAAATTGCAGCAAAAAACTAGGCATGATCAAATTGACCATATGAAATTAAATGTAACTGCAAAAGGAACTGCTAATAATAAAGTAAAAAGCTGCAAAAGGAACTACTAACAATAAGGTAAAAAGCTACAAAAGGAACTTCTAATAATAAGTAAAAAGCTTTGTATATCACAACATAAAAAGACTCACTCCATTCCTACCAACGAAGCCCTAAGATGTCACCCAACCTTTTATAAGAATCATTATTGTGGGCAGATCAACTAAGTCTTCCTCCTCTTAAACCCTTTTACCAGAGGATCCCATAACCTAAGAACTCGATTTCTTGGAATCACTGGCAACTCCATTCGCTGCATTAGGCTTCGGCTTCTCACTGGACAATGAAGACAACCGAGACTCAGCAACCACATGGATTTTTCCAGTGTGCTTGTGTCCAACCTAGGAATTACCTTAATCCCTGATTGGATAACTAAATACTATTTGCAATAGCAAAATAACCACACATACATTAAACTAATGTTCAATAATTGATTGAAACCAGAACATTAATACTTGAACACATTTCAGTATGATAAATGAATTCACATAATTAGAACTCAGTCATGTCAACACATACATGAACATAAAGCACTTACGCACTTTATTAGTCTTTGCATGGAGTCCCTATGAAAATGTAGCAGGAAGTCAGACAAATGAAGTTCAAGAACACCTCATGCTTGATTACTTTTTAGAATGATAAAAAAAAAAAAAAAATTCAAAATTAGAACTTAGTCATGTCAACACACATGAATATAAATGCAGGCACATGTAAACTTTCTTAATCTTTCAATAGAGTCTGAATGAACTGTAGCAGAACATCAGGCAAATGAAATTCAAGAACATCTCGTGCTTGCAAAATGAACCTACAATGCTTCATGTCCAAAGTACAAATGAAAACAATAATATATTAAAGATAATAAAAGGTAGAGTATGCACTTTCTTAGTCTTTGCGGAGTCTTTATAAAATATAGTAGGACATCAGGCAAATGAAATTCAAGAACACCTCAAGCTTGATAACATTTTAGAATGATAATTAAATCCGTAAAATTAGAACTTAGTCAGGTCAAAACACAAGAACATAAATGCATGCACATACGCACTTTCTTAGTCTTTGAATAGGGTCCTAATGAATTGTAGCAGGACATCAGGCAAACGAAATTCAAGAACACCTCGTGCTTGCAGATGAGCCTACAACGCTTCATGTTCAAAATATAAATCAAAACAACACCAACTTAAAGATAATTAAAAGTACTTGACCTTCACATATTTAAAATTTTCATTAACACAAAGAGCAAGATTGCTTCGAAGAGTCCACAAAGTTGTTGTCCAAGCCACAAAAGCTACCTTGTCTAGGTCACCAACAATTGGAAAAGACACCATTATTTCAGGATCAACTACATCCTATATCACCCCTAAAGTGTCAAAAATAGGCAAACACAACAATAATCAATATTTAGGATATAAAATAGCAGTTGCCTAAAACATAAACAGTTCCTATTTTACTATGCTTCCAAGTTAGTATATTCACACAAACCTTTAAATTAAAAACACAAACATTTGATTACATCAAACCACCAATACCAAGAATAAGAATAACACCAATAACGACTATTTGGCAACTCAATTTCCATGCAAAGATCGAGTGAATATCACCAAAAGGGTGAAAACACAAACCTTATAGTTCTGGCCAGCTTCAAAGTTAGACAGTGGTGTCTTACAACAAGTACTGTATGGCATGACCTATAAAACCTTCAAGAGAGAAGCATCACTTTTGATAAAGAACACTTTAATCATCAATAAATTCAGTCCAGAATAAAATTGCAGGAAAAAAACTATGCATGATCATATTAACCATCCGAAAATAAATGCAACTGCAAAAGGAACTGCTAATAATAAAGTAAAAAGCTACAAAAGGAGTTGCTAATAATAAAGAAAAAAGCTTTGTATATCACAACATAAAATGACTCACTCCATTCCTACCAACGAAGCCCCTAAGATTTCAACCAACTTTTCATAAGATTCATTATTATGGGTAGATCCAGCTAAATCTCCCTCCCCGTTAACCCTTTTACCGGAGGATCAGTTGATCTTAGAACTCGATTTCATGGAATCAACGGTAGGTCCATTTGCTGCATTAGACTTTGGCTTCTCACTGGGCAGTGAAGACAACCGAGACTCAACAACCACGCAGATTTTTCCAGTGTGCTTGTTTCGAACCTAGCTATTACCTTAATCCCCAATTAGATAACCAAACACCATTTGCAATAGTAAAATAACCACACATTCATTAAACTAGTGTGCAATAGTTGATTTAAATTAGAACATTCATACTTGGATACATTTTAGTATGATAAATAAATTCGCATAATTAGAACTTAGTCACATAATGACATACGTGAACATAAAGCAGTTATGCACTTTCTTAGTCTTTGCATGGAGTCCCTATGAAAATATAGCGGGAAGTCAGACAAATGAAGTTCAAGAACACCTCATGCTTGATTACATTTTAGAATGATAAAAAAATAATTTGAAAAACTAGAACTTAGTCACGTCAACACACATGAACATACATGCATGAACATGTGAACTTTCTTAATCTTGGAATATAGTCGTAATGAACTGTAGCAGCACATCAGGCAAATGAAATTCAAGAACACCTCGTGCTTGCAAAACAAGCTTACAATGCTTCATGTTCAAAGTACAAATAAAAACAATAAAGTATTAAAGATAATAAAAGGTAGCTTATGCACTTTCTTAGTCTTTGTAGAGTGTTTATAAAATATGGTAGGACGTCAGGCAAATGAAGTTCATGAACACCTCATGCTTGATTATATTTTAGAATGATAATTAAATACGCAAAATTAGAACTTAGTCATGTCAACACAAAGAACATAAATGCATACACATACACACTTTCTTAGTCTTTGAATAAAGTCCTAAAGAACTATAGCAAGTCATCAGGCAAATGAAATTCAAGAACACCTCGTGCTTCCAAATGAGCCTACAACACTTCATGTTCAAAATATAAATCAAAACATCAATAAATTAAAGATAATAAAAGGTAGCTGACCTCCACATATTTAAAATTTTCATTAACAAAGAGAGCAAGATTGCTTAGAACGGTCCACGGAGTTGTTGTCCAAGCCACAAAAGCTGCCTTGTCTGGATCACCAATAATTTGAAAAGACACCATTATTTCAGGATCAACTACATCCTATATCACCCCCAAAGTGTCAAAAATAGGAAAACACAACAATAATCAATATTTAGAATCTAAAACAGGTGTTGCCCAAACATAAACAGTTCCTATTTTACTATTCTTCCAATTTGGTTTATTCACATAAACCATTAAAACAAAAAAACAAACATTTGATTATATTAAACCACCATTACCAACAATAAGAATAACACCAATAACGACTATTTGGAAACTCAATTTCCATTCGATGATATAGTAAATTTCACCAAAAGGGTGAAAACACAAACCTTATAGTTCTGGCCAGCTTCAAAGTTAGGCAGTGGTGTCTTACAACCAGTACTGTATGGCATGACCTATAAAACCTTCAGGAGAGAAGCATCACTTTTGATAGAGAACACTTTAATCATCAATAAATTCAGTCCATAATAAAATTGCAGGAAAAAAACTGTGCATGATCAGTTGACCATCTAAAATTAAATGTAACTGCAAAAGAAACTGCTAATAATAAAGTAAAAAGCTTTGTATATCACAACATAAAAAGACTCACTCCATTCCTACCAACGAAGCCCATAAGATGTCACCCGGCTTTTCATAAGATTCATTATTATGGGCAAATCCAGCTAGGTCTCCCTCCTCCTGAACCCTTTTACCAGAGGATCCCTTGACCTTAGAGCTCGATTTCCTGTAATCACCAGCAAGTCCATTTGCTACATTAGACTTTGACTTCTCACAAGCCTGTGAAGGCAACCGAGACTTAGCAACCACCTAGATTTTTCCAATGTGCTTGTTTCAAACCTAGCTATTACCTTAAACCCCGACTGGATAAATGAATACCATTTGCAATAGTAAACCACACAGTCATTAAACTAATGTGCAATAATTGATTTAAACCAGAACATTCATACTTGGATACATTTTAGCACCATAAATAAACTCCCATAATTAGAAACTAGTCATGTTAAAACATACATGAACATAAAGCATTTACGAACTTTCTTAGTCGTTGCATGGAGTCCGTATGAAAATATAGCCGAAAGTAAGACAAATGAAGTTCAAGAACACCTCATGCTTGATTACATTTTATAATGATAAAAAAAAAAATAATTCAAAAAATTAGAACTTAGTGATGTCAACACACATGAGCATAAATGCATTAACATGTTGTTGGATGATGGCTTGAAACGTTACCGTATTGACACTTAAGTGGAACGACGTCGTTTTGCTCCAACTGACAGAATCAATCCTGAGCGTTGATGAAAAAGGGAGATCCAACGGATGTCATTTAACCCTAATGTTCCCATATAAAAGCAGAATTATTTTTGGCAGTTTATGCAAGGCAGATTAGTCTTTCGTTTTGACGATTACTCTCTCTTCTTCGGTAAAACACCATTGTTAAACCTTTAGGGTTTCTACAGTTTGGGTTGAGTGTTTCCTGTAACTTGAGTGTTGAGTGACTGGTTAGGTCATTTCTAGGTGTATTGTATACACTGCTCTTAGGGATTCGAAGGGTGTATCTCTAGGGTTTGGTTACGGGTTGAAGGAGGGTTTCTAGAGTGACTTGTGTTGCTTATTGTGTAATCTGTAAACTTGACAGTTTNACAATGCTTCATGTTCAAAGTACAAACAAAAACAATAATATATAAAAGATAATAAAAGGTAGCTTACCACTTTCTTAGTCTTTGCAGAGTCTTTATAAAATAAGGCCAAACATCAGGTAAATGAAGTTCAAGAACACCTCATGCCTGATTAATAATTAAATTCGCAAAATTAGAACTTAGTCATGTCAACACAAAAGAACATATATATACATTCACATGCGTATATATGTTCAAAGTACCAACAAAAACAATAATATATAAAAGATAATAAAAGATAGCTTACCACTCTCTTAGTCTTTGCAGAGTCTTTATAAAATATGGCCAGACATCAAGCAAATGAAGTTCAAGAACACCTTATGCTTGATTATATTTTAGAATGATAATTAAATTCACAAAATTAGAACTTAGTCATGTCAACACAAAAGAACATATATCCATGCACATGCGCACTTTCTTAGTCTTTGAAAAAAGTCCTAATGAACTGTAGCAGGACATCAAGCAAATGAAATTCAAGAACACCTCGTGCTTGCAAATGAGCCTACAACGATTCATTTCAAAATATAAATCAAAACAACAATAAATTAAAAATAATCAAAGGTAGCTAACCTTCAAATATTTAAAATTTTCACTAACACAGAGCAAGATTGCTTATAAGGGTCCACAGAGTTGTTGTCCGAATCACAAAAGCTGCCTTGTCTGGGTCACCAACAATTGCAAAAAACAACATTATTTTAGGATTAGCTACATCCTATATCACCCCCAAAGTGTCAAAAGTAGGTGAAGACAACAACAATCAATATTTATGATCTAAGAGCATCTCCAATAGTGCTCTTTATTTTGAAGAGCATTTTTCATATAAATAAAAAGCATCTTCATTAATTTTTAAATACAAGGAACACAATTTTTATTCAAATCCAATAGACTCTTTAAATTTAATCAAGATGCTCTTTATTTTTAAAAAATAGACTTAATGAGAAAGAGAATTAATAAACAAAATGTATAGGAACTTGTAGTTTATTAATTAAAATTAGGATAGAGAGTGAAATTTGACACTCTAATGTGGAGAGCCAAACTCACTCTCTAATTTATATTTTAAAGATAAAGAGTATGTTGGACTCTTGTTTTTATGGATAGACTCTTTATAATAAAGAGTTTGTGTCATATAAAGAGTCCTTTGGAGATGCTCTAAAACAATAGTAGCCCAAAACATGAACAGTTCTTGTTTTATTATGCATCCAAGTTGGTATATTCACACAAACCATTAAAATAAAAACACATACATTTGATTATATAAAACCACCATTAACAAGAATAAGAATAACACCAATAACGACTATTTGGCAACTCAATTTCCATGCAACGATACAATGAATATCACCAAAAGGGTGAAAACACAAACCTTATAGTTTTGGCTAGCTTCAAAGTTAGACAGCAGTGCCTTACAACCTGTACTGTATGGCACTGCCTATTAAACCTTTAGGAGCAAATCATCACTTTTGATAGAGAATACTTTAATCATCAATAAATTCAGTCCATAATAAAATTGCAGGAAAAAACTATGCATGATGAGATTGACCATCTAAATTAAATGTAACTGCAAAAGGAACTGCTAATAATAAAGTAAAAAGCTGCAGAAGGAACTACTAACAATAAAGTTAAAAGGCTGCAAATAATAAAGGAAAACGCTTTGTATATCACAACGTAAAAAGACTCACTCCATTACCAACGAAGCCCTAAGATTTCACCAACTTTTCATAAGATTCATATTATGGGCAGATCCAGCTAAGTCTCCCTTCTCCTAAAACCTTTTACCAGAGGATCCCCGACCTTAGAGCTCTATTTCTTGGAATCACCCAGCAAGTTCATTTGTTGCATTAGGCTTTGGCTTCATAGGGCAGTGAAGACAACCGAGACTCCGCAACCACATAGATTTTTCCAGTGTGCTTGTTTCGAACAGCTATTACCTTAATCCCTGATAGATAACTAAATACCATTTGCAACACTAAAATAACCACAATTCATTAAACTAATGTGCAAAAATTGATTAAACTAGAACATTCATACTTGGATACATTTTATTATGATAAATAAATTCGCATAAGTAAACTTATTCATGTCAACACATACATGAACATTAGCACTTACACACTTTCTTAGTATTTTGGAGTCCCTATGAAAATACAGCAAGAAGTAAGACAAATGAAGTGCAAGAACCCATGCATGATTACATTTGAAAATGATAAATAAAAAAAAATAAAAAAAAAAAAAAGTTAGAACTTAGTCACGTCAACACAGTGAACATAAATGCATGCACATGCTAACTTTCTTAATCTTTGAATAACGTCCTAATGAACTGTAGCAGCACATCAAGGAAATGAAATTCAAGAACTCCTGTGCTTGCAAAATGAGCCTACAATGCTTCATGTTTAAAGTACAAACAAAAAAAATAATATATAAAAGATAATAAAAGGTAGCTT
Organism: Pistacia vera; assembly: GCF_008641045.1. NCBI lineage: Eukaryota > Viridiplantae > Streptophyta > Magnoliopsida > Sapindales > Anacardiaceae > Pistacia > Pistacia vera. The sequence goes on along the minus strand of NW_022196740.1, from coordinate 150,820 downwards.
ACCGCTTTCTTAGTCTTTGCAAAGTCTTTATAAAAAATTCGCAATATTAGAACTAGTCATGTCAACACAAAAGAACATATAGCATGCACATACGCCACTTCCTAGTCTTTGAATAGAGTCCTAAGAACTGTAGCAAGACATCAGGCAAATTAAATTCAAGAACACCTGTGCTTGCAAATGAGCCTACAACGTTCATGTTCAAAATATAAATCAAAACAAAAGTAAATTAAAGATAACAAAGGTAGCTGACCTTCACATATTTAAAATTTTCACTAACACAGAGAGCAAGATTGCTTCGAAGGGTCCACGAAGTTGTTGTCCAAGACACAAAAGTTGCCTTGTTGGGTCACCAACAATTGGAAAAGACACCATTATTTCAGGATCAGCTACATCATATACACCCCAAAGTGTCAAAAATAGGCAAACACAACAATAATCAATATTTAGGATCTAAAACAGTAGTTGCCCAAACATAAACAGTTCCTTTACTATGCTTCCAAGTTGGTATATTCACACAAAACATTATATCAAACCAATACACATACAAGAATAGAATAACACCAATAATGACTATTTGGCAACTCAATTTCAGCAATGATATAATGAAATCACCAAAAGGGTGATAACACAAACCTTATAGTTCTGGCTAGCTCCAAGTTAGACAGTGGTGTCTTACAACCAGTATATATGGCATGACCTATTAAAACTTCAGTACGAGCACAAGCATTTTGAGGCACATTAAAACATTGAAAACACTAAGAATTATTTAGTTGTCCATGATCATTAAACAGGCAAACGATCAACAAAACAAGACAACAATACAGAGAATTGCAAATACGTATTATAAAATACAGAACCAAGAAAGTAAAAGTCACAAACCTTAAAACCTCTATAAACAAGTCTCTTCTCATTAAGATGTGCAAACACCCACCAAACACTCTCCATAAACTTCAAGTCGATCGTCGAATCATTTATAAAATCAATCCACCAACCGTTTGTGATATCACCTGCTCCCACTCTCCACATATCTAGTGACAAAAAAATATCATAAATCTATTTGTTATTCAAGAATAAAACCTAACAACATACTTGGATTTCTTTTTCTTTCTCTTCTTTTTTTTTTCTTTTTTTGGAAAATAAAAAAAGAAGAAACAGATCCCATTCGATTGAATTTCATCTAAAAGTTCTCTGAAATTGTTGAAACAACCATGCTATTTTGTAAATTCATCAAATTTCTATTATAAAGTATAAAGAGATTTTTAAATAATACTTTACTCAAATAGATTCAGTTATAATCAACAAAAGTATAACATGCGATTAATAAAATTTAAATTTTCATTTTTCTTTTCTAATTACAAGGTAAAGAAAAAGGGCAACACGGAAAGAAAAGAAAAAAAAAATATATATATTCTTATTAATATATTATATACATATAGGGACATCTTGCTATCTCTCAACAAAGTGGAAGAAAACAAAACCAAAGTTCAAGAACATAATTAACCTAATTAATGCTCTTAGCTTTGACTCAATCTGTTGCTAACCTTTCAGCTTTGAATCGATATCAGATATCAAAAAATCTTATTTAAGAACAAAAATTGAAACTTCCGCATCAGTGAAAGCACTAGCAGCAGTGATGAACCACTGGAATGAAAAAAATTTAAGGGAGAGAGATATAGTACCGGAATGATAGGCCTAAGGGGGAGAGTTACGGAATGGAACTGATAGAAATAAAGAAAAAAGATAAAGAGAGAGTAGAACGAAACAGTAGATAAATTAGAAGAGTAGTAAAGGGAAAAATAAAGAAGAATTTAGGGGAAGAAACGATTAGAATTAGAGAAGAAATATAGTTTCATAAATATAGTCTCTTTACAACAACCTAAAGAAGCCATTTCTAGACTATAGTGGCTAAACAAAATAAAAAAATAAACAAAAATTTCCTACTAAAACAACTTTCAGATACAAAATGATTTACATCAAAATATTAAATTCCCTAAATAATCTTACTGAAATATTTAAATTCTTAAATAAACTATTTCTAAAGTAACCAGAACTAGATTCTCTATCACACAAAATGAAATGCTGACAAATATCCTAGAACAGAGAGTTAGACAAACCGTGCCAAGCCTAAGAAAAACTCAAAATGAGAATGCTCAAAATTGCTGGTCAGGTGGAACTTTCGGGGGGGTGCATGAGTGAACACTGGGCGTGGGGTTTTTTCGCTATTCTGGATTTTAAGTGTCTTTCTGTTTTTTGCAGGCTCTTAAGACTTATGGAAGGCTAATGAAAGAAGTTTGTGAATAGAAATAAGCGTTTTGAATGTTCAAAATAAGAGACTTTTGAGCGCTCTGAGTGTTTTGAATGGGTTTTTCAATTTTCATTAAAAAAAAAAAAAAAAAAGAAAAAAAAAAATTAACTAGTTAAAAAACTCATGAAGGAAATCAATACTACCTGAACCTTCTGCCTGCTATAACTGAGGTGTCCAGGGCTGCGACATATAACTTTTGCCCACTTTTTTTTGTCCACACCCAAATCTTCAAAGTATTATTTTTAGATAGACTATGTCCAAATAAAGAAGGCCTTTTCTGGAAATACTAGGAATCTCTGATTTAGTACCCAAGATCAAGAGAAAACTCAACTAGTGGTTTGATTTGCCCCCTAACTGTAGGAGGCAAAATTAGGATATTTGCCTGTAGCTACCTTGATCTGCTCAAGATCCATGCCAAGCTCTAAGAGGTAGCAAAGTTGAGGGCATAGATCTCCTGCTGAACTTGGGGCGCTTACATGAGAGACTGCTTCTGGCTTCTTGGAGTCAAGGCTGGAATGGAATCGACAAATCGGCAAAGCTGGCTTTTCTTCAATAGGTGCAGTAGGAAAGTTCGTCACTAAATCTGCCATAAAGTTTCCATGCGCTTCAAGAACGGATTGAATATAAGGATTAAGGGTGTCCCTAATCTCAAGAGTTGTGAGCTCTCTTCTTGCAATAACAAGTAAAACTGATTAGTATTGGAACAAAGACGCCAAGATAAAAGTACCACAAAAGAAAAACTATATGTTGCAACCGGACCTACAAGATACCGAAATTTATGAGCAGAATGAAGCCTTGAGATAAGGTGGTCAATGAAATGATCTGGTTTATTGATGGTCCGTGCAACAACTGCCTTACACAGACCTTGTTGCATCAAGAACAAAGTTGACACAGACTTGGCTTCTTCTTTTTTTCAGGAGCTAACAGCGATGGAGATTTTACTCTTGAGTTGAATGATTCATTTGCAAGAGAATCAGATGTTCTTACATCAAAACACCATCATGTTAATACCACAAAGAGGAAATGATCATGTTAATATCCCTAATTTAGCTTTTGTAAGAAGGTCGAAATACTACTAGCAAAACCGATTCCTTGGTAAGAGAAGACTTCCTCAGGAGCAGTAAGTCTTAACAAAATCATTAATTTGCATTGGAAAAAAAAAATGAAAGAAAAATATCTACAAACAATACTCCACCGCTGACCCACAAAAACAAAATTGAACAACCAGGTCTAGAAATTCACAAAATCATCCCTCTCCACCAAAATATCAAAATTAGCTAGAAACAATACTTCTACATCTTTACAGCACTCATCATTTTGCCACATTCCCACAGAATTTAATCTGATTTTAAGCTCTAAAACTTCACAGAACAATTCCTTCTCATCAAAAAATAAAATAAAACTACCCAATAACAATACTCCGACAGACTTCAGTGTACTAATGAATTTCCACATACCCAATAAATCAATCTACTTTCTTCTCTAAACCTTCACGAAATGACTCATTTTCTCATTTTTTTTTTTAAAAAAAAAAACAAAATTCTAAATTCGATACCCCTAAAAGCTTCATTTAACTTAACGGTTCCCACATACCCATTTATGCCCTAAAACTTCACAGAATCTTTTATTTTCATCAAAAAATAAATTAAAAGTTACCAAGTAACAATGCTCCTACAAACTTCATTGTACTTTTCAATTCCCATTTCAAACACGTCTGCTTTCCTGGTAATCCCCAATTTATTTTATCAATTTCATTCTCAACCGGCAACCCATGACAGTCCCAGCGAATCTCCTCATCATGTGAAACCCCAACATCGACTAGTAGCGCGTGACGATGTCCTTGATGGTCCCGGTGAGGATGCGGCCGTAATGAGGCAGACCCGTCCCGAACGGCGGGCCATCGTAGAAGATGTACTCGGTATTGTTCTTGGTTTTTGCTAATTGGGTTTCGAAAGCCTTGATTGAATTCCAGTATTTGAGAATCTTTTCCTTCTGAAGCGGAAAGGAGAAGTCTTTCCCTTCACAGACTTCCTCCGTTGATGGAGAATTGGAGGAAATAACGGTAAAGTTTGGAGCAGAGTGAATTAATGTTTTTTGACAGAAGTAATGAATTTAAAATTCAAATAACTTCAACATTTTGCAAGATAACTCCAAGCCCTCCCACTCCTATATTCTTTTGTTTTGGCCCTTTTCATTCAAAAAATCATTTTACCGTTAATAACAAATCCCTAGGGATGTTTTATATGAAATTTGAAATATAATATTTCATTTTAAAAAATAAGGGTGACATCATGGTCAAAATGTTTTAGAAAATAATTCACAGTTATAATCGCTAAAACTAGTGTAAAAGTTTTAAAAAGAAAATTAAGGGTTTCTTTGTATAGAATTTAAATACAGTTTTTTGTTTATAAAAATAAGGGACAAAAAAAATCTTATGAATACACTTTGTAGCATTTGAATATGGGTTCTAGTGGTTATTTTGTAGCATGCAAAATTGCAGTGTGCAAATTTTGATAAATTCATGGCATTTGAATATGGGTTCTAGTGGTTATTTTATCTTTGTTGTTGTTGGTTGCCAGGGAATAGACGAAAATCGAGAATGTTGTATTACATTATTTATGTTATTTAATTTAACTTACATTATTTAATTTAGTTTGTTAAATTGTTTATTACATTAGTCAATTTAGTTTACAATTAAAACATTTAACTAATAACTTTATTTTTGCTTGCAATTATTTGTAGATGTTGGTTATGCTGATGATGACAATGACGAAGATTATCTTGATATAAGTAATTTTGCTTCTGGATTTGGTGCCCAAAGTCAGCCTTGACTTGAATTAAATGAAAATATAATAGAAATGTAGGATGTTGGTTTCATTATGATTATGTTGTTTTAATTTAATTTTAAACTACTTGTTAATTTATAGTTTATAACTTGGTATATTGTAGACTTGTAGTTTTAAACTTTTAAGTTTTAATTTCATTTCAGATTTGAATATGTTTGTTACAGGGAATTTTTTATTATCATTGGTAAAAATTAAAATCTAAAAAAAAATTTGTTTTTTGCTGACGTCAAACCGTTCGACCCGTAAAACCCGTGACCCGGTGGCTTGGCCGGGTTGCCCCCCAGGTTGGGTTTTAAAACCTTGGTTTTCAATTAACCCTTTCTTTGGTGACAAGAAATTTTTTTTTTCTTTTTTCTTACTTTTCTTTGTTGACAAGAAACATTTTGACAACCATAACATATATATATACACGCGCACGCGCACACGCACGCACATGCACACACACGCACACATCTCTGTTTCATATTTTGACGATTAGATAGTTATAAGTTTCAACTTGATCAATTTAACTACTTTTAATTTATTTAATATTTGTTTTTTTTTTTTAATTTGAACAACTAATTATTGATGTATGATGAAAATTACACACAAGTGCATGCACACACACGCATGCACACACGCACGCGCAAAAACACACGCACACACACACACATACACACGCACGTACGCAAGCACACACACACACACGCACACATCTCCGTTTCATATTTTGACGATTAGATAGTTATAAGTTTCAACTTGATCAATTTAAGTACTTTTAATTTATTTAATATTTTTTTTTTTAATTTGAACAACTAATTATTGATGTATGATGAAAATTATGAATGAGTGACTAAAACTGATTATTAATGAATGCAAATCTTCTTTGTTATAAAATAAGTTAAAGAGAAAATTATATATTTAAAATATAGTTACACTATGTTATGCCTAATTTCTAGACGTTTAGATTGTGTTGCGTGTCCCTAGAGTACATCAAAGCCCGACGACCATGATCCTCCCACGTGTCACCCCGTTGGCGCTTGACTTCCACCATAAGGTGATTATTGCCATAAGTATGGGTTAAACTACCATTAGCATGGTCCAGTCTGCCACAAGCATGGGTTATACTAACTTAAACCCTAATTAGGGGGATTATGTGTGCAACATAACACCCACTCTCAACTACTGTCAGACGAGTAGGTATAAAAGGAGCCCATGGCCTCCGTTCCAAGGGACGATTCCAATGGTAGTATAGTTCTAGAGATAAACACTTCGATCTTTTTAGAAAGAGTAGGTCACGAGAGCCAAATTCATTAGTCTCGTGGTTGTTCCTTTGTAACCTCATTAGACCCTATAATACCCCGAAATAATAAGATGACAGTGGATGTAGGTTTGGTTTTCATAACCACCGAACCACTATAATATCTCTCTTGTTCTTTGCTTTGTTAAGTCGCTTCAGCGACCTTGCTGATTATTCGTAATCACACGCACATCTTGCCCAATCCCCTACGAGGTTGGTTTGGTATCTCTAGTTGGTATGAATTATCGCATCAACACACTATATACAATTAAACAAAAAATTAAAAGGAGTTGTGAACAGGGATGACAAAATGTCTTATGGGTTTCGGTACATGGACAGGTGGGTAACCGTCTCTATTTAGCAATGATGGAAGTGTTTATTTGGGGAATAGAGTGGGTTTGGGAAACAAATTAATTCTCCGTATCGTAATGGATAGAGCATGGATTTTGTTGACATGCGAATATGGAATGTTGATATTCTATTTCCTTACTCAGGAAGATTACAAACATTATTACGAGATATTCCATTTCCTTATTTAGAGTGGTGATATTGTGTTTCCTTACCTAGAGAGGTTATAGATATTATGTTTCCTTACATAGTTACTATAATTTTGTATAAATAGGATGCATATTCACATAACAATTCTTCACAACAACTCAATACAAACAATTCAATTCAATTTAATACAATTCTTCTCTCTCAATGATATCTCTCGTGCATACTCCAACTCTCTTCAATTGTCTCTCTTACCCTTTCAAAGATATCTCTTAAGCATACTTCAGCTCTCCTCAATTGCCTCTTTTCCCCTCTCAATTCTGACATGGTATCAAAGCATATCTCTTGGGCATACTCCGGCTCTCTTCAATTGTCTCTCTTGCCCTCTCAATTCTGACAAAATTAATACTCCCCATCCCCGAACTTGCTCCATTTCCTATTATGAAGTTAAATACAAAATACTTATTTTATAATATATACAAAAATATAATACTTGTTTTATTTTATAATTAATATATATATAATTTGTAAGTTAAAAAATGTAAAAATTAATATATAGAAAAATTATCAGGTGCAAATATCTTGAAATTTTTCACGTGAAGATTAAGAGTAAACGTTTTGTCATTGAATTTGATTTTTACGATTTATAAAGTTAGCGATTGGATGCTCATCTTTGGTTCATACATTATAAATTTCATAACGTCTATTTTGGTAGGGATGGAGGGAAGGGGGTCAAGGAGGGTTAGTTGACCCTCCTTGACTTTGAAAAGTTATCATATATATATATATATATTGATTGTGTGTGTGTATGTGTGTGAAATTAACTTTTAAATTCATCAAATATATCAAATTAAATTCTTAATTTTTACAAAAAAAAATCCCACAAATACATTTAATAAATTATATAAAGAATTTTATATCTATTATTTAATTGTACAAATAACAAAATGAAGAAATTTTGTATACTTTTTCATATATTTTATAAAATAAATATCAATCTAAAATTTATTTGTCAAATTAAACTACTGTCAATTATTTTGTGTTTCAATATTTCTTACTTAACATATATATGTTTTCTCTAACTATTACAATCTTTGAATTCAAAACAAGGATGGTAATTAAATTGAGCTTGACTGGCAATTAAATTATAAATTAATTTTTATTTTGAACTAAATAATTTTGACTTAATTTTATCTAAATGATATTTGTTTGATTCTAAAAGATAGAAGTCGATTTAAAATATGGGTGGTAAAAAAGTCTACGTTTTACCTAACTTTGTAAATTTAGCTTGAATTAATATATGGTTAATCAATTAAAGTAATTTTTATTAATATTTCATAGTCAATTAATCAAAGTGGATGCTATATTATTATTATAGAAGTCTAAAATTTTAAACTTAGAAAATCCTAAGGGTGGGTTTGGTTCGGGTTCATAAAAGATTACTCCGATAATCTATTTTTTAATCCGAGAATTATCATGTTTGATTGTAAAATAAAAAAAATATTCCGGTAATCTTCAAATACCAATAGGGGCATTTGGATCATATAATGTTTTATTATAGGGGATGTTATATTAACGGAAATATAGATTACCTTGAAGATTACTGTGAATATTTAAAAAATGTGTTTGGATGGTTCGAATAAATTGGTGAATAATATATTTGGTTGGGAGGATAAATAGGTGGGTAAGTTATATAGATTACTAAATTGCTCTCCTTTTAAAATATTAATATAATATTATTTTTTGAATCTTTTAACCCCCTACATTTGAAATTTTGCAAAAACACTCAATCATATATAACTTTAATTTGTAACAAAATCACCCCCACCCACCGCAAACCAAAGTCGGCAGCCAGCCACCACCGTCAACCACCACTAACAATCGATAGAATGGTGCACGACTAGCCGTATATGGCCAGTTGTGCGTCGACAAAGCCATTTTTAGCCATGGATCATAAATCCATGGCCGTTTCACGACTAGATCTATGGCCACTTCACGGCCAAAGATGTGGTTGTGAAACAGCCACAGATCTAGCCATGAAAAGGCTAGATCTTTGGTCGTGAAACAACCATAGAAACAGTTAGATCTAGCCGTTTTCAGGCCTTACCAATGCACGATCGGCAGTTCCCGCCAATAATACACCATTATGGTGACTGACGCTGGCGACCGGCAGTGGTGAGTAACGGCTGACGATGGTCTTGAGTAGCTAGGGGTATTTTATTAACTTTTAGGGGGCGTTTGGATCATATAATGTTTTATTATAGGAGGATATTATATTAACAGAATAAAAGATCACATTGAAGATTACTGGGAATGTTTAGAAAATGTGTTTGGTTGGTTCGAATAAATTGGTGAATAATATGTTTGGTTGGGAGGATAAATGGGTGGGTTTGTTACATAGATTACTAAATTGCCCTCCTTTTTAAATATTAATATAGCAATATTTTTTATTATTACTTTTTGAATAATTTCTTTTAACCCCCTATTTTTCAGATTTAGCAAAAATACCCTAGCAACTAAAAATGTTTTAAACCTAACAAAACACCCCTACCCACTCCAAGCCACTACCGGTAGCCAACCACCATTGCCGGCGGCCGCTGGCAATGCCACAAATCTGGTCGTGACGTCGGTAGTGCCACAGATCTGGTCATTTCACGACCAAAGACCTGGTTGTTTCATGGCCAGATCAGTCACTATTTCACGGCCACATACTTAGCCTTGAAACGGCCATAGATCTGGTCGTGAAACAGCCAGATCTGGCTTTTTTCGACCATAGATATGTAATCTATGTCAGAAAAAGCCTCATCGGCGCACGACCGGCCATATACGACCGGTCGTACGCCATTATGGCGACTTTTGGCAACCTCTGACGACAGTTAACGGTGGTGGCTAATTCTGGGTATAAAGGCATTTCTGTAAATAATGATAATAACAAGAGCAACGTCGTCCGAAAAATTAAAAAAGCAAGGACAAAAGTGTCTGCATGAGTGATTGAGTGTTTTGTAAATATTAACAAATATAAGGTTAATTTGGACCAAATGCTCAACTGTTTAGGGGCAACATGGGGAAAAATTTTTAATACCAAGGTAAGTTTTAATAACAGAGCAGTCGCACCCCCCCCCCCCCACCCCCCCCCCCCCCCCAGGTATTAAGATTACCGAAAATTTTCCCCCCAGATGCTACTATTTGTCATAAAATATTCCAGGAATAATTTTTACAAACCAACCAAACATAGTTATCTACTCAATTTAAAAAATATCACCCCAGTTATCTAATATTAACCCGATCCAAACAGCCCCTCCAACTTTTTTGTCGCTAGGGTGTTTTAGTAATTTCTCAAATGTAGGGGGGTTGGGTAATTGTTACTTGGTAGACATTTGAAGGCAATTATGTCTAAAGTGGTATTTAATTAAGGGCAAAATAGGTATAAGATCAGATTAACCGATAATGTTTTAATCCAATGGTGGGTGAGGGTATCGGATTACCCCCCACATTACCAATAGTAAACACCATTTGTAATAAAAGATTCCCGTAATATTTTATTACTTGCAAACCAAACACCAGAATCTTACAAAATAAACGAAGATTAACCAAGTTATCTTATATGCCCCCGATCTAAACGCACCCATAGTGGTTACTATAGGTAAACTTGGGAGTAACTCAATTATCGACTGAAAGGGTGTTATCTTTTTATTATCGAGGTAATCCTAGTTTTGTTCCCATTTTACCCTTAATTATTAAAAATTTAGGATAGAAATGCCCTTGTATGTCAACCAAATAACAAATAGACCAACTAATTGAAATTACTTCTATACACTAATGAATTATTTTTTGGGACAGAAATATCCCTCCTTTTACATAAACTTAATCTTAATTTTGTTACAATTTTACCCCTAAGTAATAAATATTTGGACAATAATGCTCTTGTACTGAAAACTATTTACATAAACCCAGCCACTCAAGACGACTGCCGACCACCAGCAATCACCAGAACGGTGTACGACTAGTCAGATTTGGTTGGTCGTGTGCCAATCTAGCAGTGGATCTGGCTGAAAACGATTAGATCGGCACATCCTATTTTCGACAAGATATCTGGTCGAAAACGGCCAAATCGATGCACGACTAATCATATCCGGTCGATCGTGCGTCGCCTAACAATTATCGGCGGCAACCGACGGTGGTGGCCGACAGTTGACAAGCGTCTTGGGTGGCTGAGGTTATTGTGTCAACTTTTAAATTTTTTATGGTTGGGTGTTTTAGCTAGATTCTCAAATATATGGGGTTAAATGTAATAATCTAAATAATAATGATATTATTATCATTATATTAAAAAGGAAGGGGAACTCACTCAAAGTTTCTCCCAATATTCTTTTATTCCTCCCAACCAAACATTTTAATTCAAACGTGAAGCAATTAACATTTCCAGTAATCTTCTCAATAATCTATCTCACGGTGATCCTATCTATTTAGCAGTAAAACATTCCTGGAACCAAATGCCACCTTAGATTATTTTTTTAAGCTAAAGGTTAGTGAGGGTTTTGGAATGTACCCACCAACTTATTCCTCTCTCCTAAATATTACATTTGGTGTCTAATTTGCTCATTTTTATTTTATTATTAAATAGTGGTTCAATTGAAAGACAAATCATGATTTTCTTACCACTAATGTAAAATTGAAAAAATATTTAAATAATAATTCATCTATAATAAAATTATAATCTTTTGGGCAATTCTTCCCTTATTGGGCTTGCAGGATGTTTTCTCCTTTGGGCCCTAAAATCTTCTGCTACAATACTCCAAAATTTATAAATTGTAACATAGTGGATTTATTAACACCCCACTAATGAATTAAAGAAACTCTACTTTTTAATAAATTTTCTAATGACAATTTTATCTCTCTATTAAATTATTAAAATTAATTTTAATATCCAATTTTTTACAAATAATTTTAACACCCTAATTTTTATTTTTATGTTATTGAAATCATTATTAAGACAAAAAGATAGTTTAATTTAGGAAGAAAAATTGCAATGAAATATACCAAGTTACAATTAATGCAATATTGTAAATTTTTAATTGCCTGACATATAAATTTATTGTTATTTTCTTCTTCAAAATATTGGTAGTTATTTTAACATATATATTTGTTGTTTAACTATATTATGTTCTTGGGATCATTTGTAAGGATTTTTTTTTTTTCAATTTAATTATTCACAATTTTATTTTAGGAATAATGATGGTCAAGGTATATAACATAAGTGAAGGGAATGAAATGTTAACTCTTTTAATATATATATGGAATAGGGGCATTTATATAATTTATGAGGCCATAAGAAGAAGATTAATTTTAAACCTTTGAAAGAAAGGGGTCCTAAGAAGTGGGACTTCTTTAGTCCATTACTGGGGTGCCAATAGCTCCACTCATTAGGAGACTCTTTTCTTAATGACTTCTTAGGAAGAATAATAATAATAATAATAATAATAATAATAACATTTATTCCTCCCAAAAAAAAATATCAATATAACATACCCACCAATTTATTCTAAAACACAATTTTCTAAACATTCTCAGTAATCTTCAAGATAATCTATCTTTCTATTAATATAATATTACCAATAATACAACATTTTCTGAGCCAAACGCACTCTAAAAGGTGTAGGTGAATATTTATGCAAACTTTATAGTTATTCTTATTTTAGTTAAACAATCAAATAAATATGATTGAACTCTTATGTGATACTATTTTATTAGAATTTTGAACTATATACATAAACATATAAATTTCGAAATGTATAAAAATAATTAAATTTATGCGCATGTCTACAGTTAGAAAGTTTATGTGTATATAATTATATATGTATATTTCAGTACTTGAAGGTTGTGTTTGGTTCGGGGTGTTATAAGATTAATCCTGTAATTTTTGTTTAATTTTCAAAATTCCCTCGTTTGGTTGTCAAGTAATAAAATATTATGTAATCTTTTATTGTAAATAGTGTTTACTGTTGGTAATATTTGAGGTAATCAGATTATCCTCCCAAGGGGTGTTAATATAAGATTACCAAGGTAATCTTAATTTTGACCCTATTTTACCCTTAATTTTTTTTTATCATTTAGGACACATTTGCCCTCATATATCTACCAAATAACAATTACCTAGACCCCATACATTTGAAAATATAGCTAAAACACCCCAACCACAAAAGTTTAAAAGTTAACAAAATACCCTAGCCACCCAAGACAATCGTCGGCCGCTAGCCACCACCACTGGCTGCCGACGAAAGTCATCATATCAAGGCAAGATCGATGAAATCTGGCCAATTGTGTGCCGGTAAGGATGTTTCCAACCATGGATTTGTGATCCATGGCCAGAAAAGACCAAATCTAGCCATGAAACGGCCATATTCAGGGCCAGATGATCTTTGTCCATGATCGGATTAGGCCTTACCGGCGCATGACCAGTCAGATCCGATCAGTCGTGCTCCATTACCGCGGCTGCCGGCAATGGTGGCGGCTGGCTGTCGGCAGTGGCTTAGGGTGGGTGGGGGTGATTTTGCTACAAATTAAAGTTTTATATGGCTGGGGTGTTTTAGCAAAATTTCAAATATAGGAGGTTAAAGTAATTTAAAAAATAATAGAATAAAATAATAAAAAAATATTTTATTATTATTTAAAAAAGAGGACAATTTAGTAATTTATATAACATACCCACTCATTTATCCTCTCAACCAAACGTATAACATACCCACCAATTTATTCCAACCAACCAAACACATTTTTCTAAAGATTCCTTGGTAGTCTATCTTTCCAGTAATACAACATTCCCTTGTAATACAACCTCTGAACCAAATACATCAGAAATTGAAACTTAAAGCTTTATGTTATTCTAATATAATTTTTGTATTTAATTGGAAGAAAATCTTTCACACTTGCAACCACATGTACACATTGACTATTATGTCCCTACGTCTTTACTAAATTTTACGTGACAGATTGTGATGGGTCCAGAACCAGGTATCAATAAAAATTTTAACCAACTACCTGCCAACCATACCTAGTTAATACGTGGCTGTTAGCACTACCTCTAAAATATCAGGAAAAAATTAGACCCCTAAAGTTTAGATTATATCATCCAGGCATCGATATTTTCAAAAATGTAAATGATGCCCTTATTAAAAATATATATAATACACCCTGTTTTACTATATCCTGTCATTTTTAATTGTTGATTTTTCTTACTATATTTGCTGAACTTTTTATTAAATTTCTTATTATATTCTTACGAAGTAAGTAGAATATTATGGGTATAATTAATGTATGGAAAGATTAAAATAAGTCATGATTTAAATTTAACAAATTATGATTGAATCTAAACTTTTAAGAATTATGTAACATGTGTGTTCTTTTTATTTATATGTTACTATGTAGTCAAGCTCTATTTTTTGACGTAAGTTTTAGGCACGATAAACTTATTGAGTTATAATCCTATAAGGTTGGCTTGATGATCAAGGAGGTTTACTCAATTCCTTGAGTTCCTCGATTCAAACCTTGAGATAACTTACCAATAACATTGTGATTTATTTGATCCATTGGACTTATAGAATGTTCAATAGATCCAAATGATTAGTTGAGATAAAAGCAAGCTAGTATAAACACCTCGATTACCAAACACCAAAAAAAAAAAAAAAATAAATAACTTGTTGCGTTATCCATACCACAACTTTTTATATATTTAAAGGTTATTATATTGGTTAGATATATAACATCATGTTTTCCACATGATTGATTTTGGTTTATATAAACCAAAATCTTTAGGTGAAGATGTTATACGTCATCCAATTAAGATGGGTTACGTCCACGGTCCATCCATAAGTCTATCTAATAAAATCTTACCATTAAGAATTTCTCATTTCTTTACATATTTCTTAAAAGAACAATTTGTGGATTACCTAAAAGCTGAACCACATCTTCCCACCCGAAGTTTGCCCTAATCACAATTTCATACCCAAATAGTTTGAAAACGACAATTATACACCAACCATTAAGATCTATTGGACAGTTTCTTACCCCACCGTTAAGATTTGTTAGTAAAGACAGATAGGATGTTAATTTTTCATAGAATCGAAAATAGCCGAAAGAAATGGTAGTCGACGGTAGGGAAAATAACTAGAAAAAAACTTAATCAATCAACAAAGAATCTGGCCACCACCAGCTCCAAATCGCCACCAAAACCACCATTGAAAAAGGTTCGCTTTCTCTCAACTCACCCTTCACTATCGGCCTACTGCCAAACGAATTGAAAATAAAAACTATTGAACCAATTCCGTGTCCCAAATTGACAACTATAACAGGTTCTAGAGAACCAAAAAAATGAAAATTTGTTTTAAAAAATTAAACCACCTCAATAACACTAAGGGGGCATTTGGTTGGAGGTAATAGAAGATTATTGGAGTTATGTCATCTTATATTACTTGATTACCATGTTTGGTTGTCAAGTAATATAAAATTTCAGTAATCTTTCATTACCAATAGTTGTTACTGTTGGTAATATTGGAGGTAATCTGATTATCTCTATTTTCTTAGATATTGTAAGATTACCTTGGTAATCTTATTTTTGTTACAATTCCATAATCTTATTTTTGTTACAATTCTATCCTTTATTAATAAAATTTTTGGACAATAATGCCCCTATTTAAAAATAAATTTACATTAATATATCATTTCAATTTTACCCTTGTTTAATTAAGTTTTTGGACAATAATGCCTTTATATTTAAAACAAATTACAGACCAGCATTGCCACCCAGCCACCATTGTCGACAGCGGGCCAACCACCATGCACCACCGTTAGAGTCCCTAAAAATGATCGAGATTCGCTGGGAGGCTCCGAGAGGATTTGATATGGCCATTTTCAGCCATATTGATGGCCGAAAACAGCCATATCTGGACATTAGCGGTCAGATCTGGGCGAGATCTAGCCATTAACGGCCATGGACCTGGCCGTTAATGACCCAATCCATTGATCTGGCCTGATATGGCCGTTTTCGGTCATCAATATGGCCAGAAATGGCCATATCGGAGCTTCGTGGTTACGGTGAGCTACTCACGGTGACTTTAGGAGACTTCCGGTCATGGTTTGCGGTGGCGGCATGCGGTGGGGTGATTTTGTCATAAATTAAAGTTTTATATAAGCGGGGGTGTTTTAGCTAAATCTGAAATATTGGGGGTTAAAAAAAATTATTCAAAAATTAATAATAAAAATAATATTATATTAATGTTTTAAAAGAGGGCAATTTAGTAATTTAAATAATATACCCACCAATTTATTTCCCCTATCCAAACATATTAATATAATATACCCATCAACTAACCAAACACATTTTCCTAAAGATTACCAGTAATCTTCAAGGTAATATAAGATTCTAGTAATCCAACATTCCCTGAACCAAATGCACTCGAAGGGTGTGTTTGGTTAGGGGTAATGGAAGATTACTTAGGTAATGTCATCTTATATTGCTTGATTACTACGTTTGGTTGTCAAGTAATATAAGTTTCCGGTAATCTTCCAAAACTAATAGTAATTATTGTTGGTAATATAAAAGGTAATCTGATTACCTCTATTTTCTTAAATATTTTAAATTTATTTGGTAATCTTATTTTTGTTATAATTTTACCCCTTATTAATAAAAAATTTGGACAATAATGTCCTTATTTTGAAATTAATTTACATGTATTTGCCATTACAATTTTATCCCTATTTAATTAAGTTTTTGGATAATAATGCCTTTATATTTAAAACAAATTGTAGGCCAACCAAAATCACCGCTGCCCACTAGCCACCACCTCCGACCGTCCTGGGGAGTCATCATAAGTCGATGGAAATGGTCGTCATGCGCCAATATGGTTGTAGATCTGGTCGTGGATGTCGAAATAGATCTGGTCGACTAGATCTATGGTGCACAACGACAACAAATCTGGTTGTTTCGGCCGTTGATATGATCAGAAACATCCATATCGGCGCACGATCGGCTAGATTCGGTCGATCATGCACCATTTCATCTATTGCTAGTGGCGGCCGACGGTGGTGGCTGGCAATCAACAATGGTTTGGGCTGGGTGGGGGTGTTTTTGTAAAGTTTTAAAATTTTTTGGTTGTTGGGGGTGTTTTAGCTAAATTTGAAATGTAGGGGGTTAAAAAATTATTCAAAAAATAATATTATATTAATATTTAAAAGGAGGGCAATTTAGAAATTTAGATAACATACCCATCAATTTATTCCTCCCAACCAAATATTAATATAACATACCCACTAATATATTCCAACCAACCAAACACATTTCCGTAAACATTCCAAATAATCTTTAAGGTAATCTATGTTTATATTAATGTAACATTCCCAATAATATAACATTCCCTGAACTAATCACACCCTAATAATCATTCCATCGATCTCCACTCCAAATCCATCACCTTAACGCAAATATTAAAGAAAATAGAGGAAGATTTTTGTTTTCAAAGAAAAACCCATAATCTCTCAAATCTACTCAGCTACATGTTAAAGAGTATTTTATCAAAAAAAACCCATAATCTCTCACATCTGCTCGACTATTTGGTGTTAAATAAATGTATTTTCTTCTTCAATTCGTTTGGCTAGATTTGGTCGGAATCCAGTGTTGTTGGACTTCCTTGACCCCACCACCAGCTTCTCCGACCTCCATTGACCAAAACCCCCAAAGTTCCCAAGCCTCTCCTTTCACTATTCGTCGACAACCACAAAGTTACGGTTTTGTTGTTCTAAGCCAAATTCTGGCGACAGACGGTGGCCAAATTTCAATCAAACACCACCATTCAAACCACTAACCTCAACTCTACAAAACCCCTTAACCCTGATGCTTGGTAACCCGCCGTTCGCCAGTTGGGACTCACCTCCTACCGCCGCAACTGAGTTAATTTTTTTCGCTAATGTGGTTTCAATTTGATGATTTTTTAGGATGACTGCGCCTATTGACTGATTGGGCAAATAGGCCTTCAATCTCTGCCAAAGACGACAGTAAAATCTGGCAGTGGCGCAGGTTGTTGAAGAAGAAGAAGATGGGAGTAGTTTGGGGACATATATATATAATGACGTAATTAGCCTTTGACTGTTATTGAATTTACCAAGTTACTAGACATAATTAACGGTTGGTGGGTAATTTTCATTTTCAAACTTTTTGGGTACGAAATTTTCTTTAGGGCAAACTTTAGGTGGGAGGATGTCGTTCGGCCATTACCTTAACTCAATAACAAGAGAGCGTTTGGTTGGGGGTAATGTGGGATTATTGGGGTTATGTCATCTTATATTACTTGATTGTCACGTTTGGTTATCAAGTAATATAAGATTTCAGTAATTTTCAAATACCAATAGTAGTTACTATTGGTAATATTTGAGGTAATCTGATTACCTCCATTTTCTTAGGTATTGTAAGATTACAAGGGTAATCTTTTTTTTGTTACAATTCTATCCCTTATTAATAAAATTTTAGGACAATAATGCCCTTATTTTTATATTTATTTACGTGAATGTTGCTTTTACTATTTCACCCCAATTAATTAACTTTTTAGACAAAATTATCGTTGAATTCAAAACAAATTGCAGCCCACCCAAGCCACCACCCCCACCCACCTGCCGTTGCTTGCTACTGGCAACCACCGCCGCGGCTAACTGCTGGAAAAGAGCACGGAAGGTCGAAAACGGCAACCGTGCGGCAAGAGGCCATTTCCTGCCTTTCGTGCACTATTAGGTTGCCGGCTGTTGCAGCCGACTGTGGTTGCCGACGGCCGGCAGTGGCTGGGTTGTGGGGGTGCTTTGTTGATTTTCTAAACTTTTATTATGGGGTTGTTTTTGCTAAGTTTTTAAATGCAAAGGGGTTATATAGTCCAAATAATAATCAATATTAAAATATAATATAATAATAATATTTAATTATAAGACAATTCAGTAATTTAAATAATATACCCACCAATTTATTCCTCCCAACCAAACATATTAATAAAACATACCCACTAATTTATTCCAACTAACCAAATACATTTTCTTAAAGATTCCTAGTAATCTTCAAAGTAATCTAACTTTCTAGTAATCCAACATTCCTAGTAATCTAACATTCCCTAAACCAAACGCACCCCAAGAGTAATGAGAAGACAGAATGCTGCATTTGATAGTATCCAAAACTGTGGGGATGTAAAAATATTTTCCAAACAATTACTATATTACAAATTTACAATAAGATTCAAATGTTTGTCAACTTTATCGAGCTGTCAAGAAGGAAGGTTTCTATAATGAGGGTGTTTGTCTAAGCTTATAAGCTGGTCAAACTAGGTTATAAACTCTAAAATTAAACTGACATGTTTGTTTATAACTTTTTTGAGCTTATAAGTCAAAATAATAATAATAATAATAATAATAAGTTGGGGGGATGTACTTTTTTTTTTTTAACTTATATGCACTCTGCTTATAAGTTAGTTGACTAAGTATATTACTACATTATCCTTGTTTAATTTTAAAATTTCATAGCATACCCTTGTTTAATGTAGTACCATTTTTAGTCATTTTATAATAAAATATACTTATAAGCCACATTTTACTCAATTACTTATCAAGTCACTTATAAATACTTTAACCAAATACGTAATTGCTTAAAATTTCAAATGCTTATTAGCTAAAATTAACTTACAAGCACTTATTGCTTATAAGCTAATTTTCATAACCTCATACAAACACCCCAATGTCATAAATGCTGACAAAATTTGTCATCTAGAAGGAAAGATTATCAGAATTCAACTCGTATAATTAAATGGGCATGCGTTTGTTGAAATATGCCAACTGGGTTTCCATTCTTTTTCTTGTTTCTGCTCTCTTCTTGTATTTTTTACACGTACCCACCTCCATCTTCCTCTACCAAAATGGCTTCTGAACACTCTCCAAAGTCCATTTATGACTTCACTGTCAAGGTATGACGAGAAAGCTTTGAACTTTCATGCTTTTGTTTCCAGAAAACTTGCATGAGTTTTAGTTTTAGTAGCTGAGTTTAGTTGTTTCTTAAATTTTTGACACGGGTATTTTATTAGCTTTACCACACTATTTACTTTTATTCATTCTTTCTTCATTGCTTTAACCTTTCAATTTTATTAATTTTTTTGCGTATACTGTCTTTTAATGAGTAATATTTTTTTCTTTAATTGAATTCTATTTGCTTACTAGGATGAGAAAATTTTGAAATTATATGTTTTGGTTTCAAGAAAATGTGCATATGTCTTAATTTAGTTGCTGAGTTTAGTTGTTTCTTGGATTTTTGATAGGGGTATTTTATTAGCTTTTGGTGTTATGTGTGTTTATGAATTCATTCTTGATTGTTTTAACCTTTTGACTTTTTTAGTTTGTGTATGTTTTATTTTTAATAAATTGAGTATTACATTTTTTTTTTTTTCTTTTTTTAAATTCTGGACTTTTATGTTTTGGTTTCAAGAGAGTGTGCATATATATTAGTTTAGTTGTTTCTTGGATTACTAATATGGAAGCTTTTGATTTTAGCAAAATTTGCTTACCAGGATGAGAAAAAGGTTGAGATTTTATGATTTGGTTTATAGAAAATGTGCATATGTCTTACTTTGGCTCCTGAGTTTAGTTGTTTCTTAGATTTTTGATATGGGTATTTTATTAGCTTTAGGTGTTATGTGTGTTTATGAATTCTTTCTTGATTGTTTTAACCTTTTGATTTAATTAATTTGTGTATGTTTTCTTTTAAATAAATTTAATAAGACTTTTATGGTTTTTATTTTTTTTAAGATGGACTTTTATGTTTTGGTTTCAAGAAAGTATGCATATGAATTAATTCTGTTGTTTATTGGATTACTGATATGAGTATTTTATTAGTTTTAGATGTTATGTATTGTTATGGATTCCTTGTTGTTTGTTTTAAGCTTTTGATTTTCACAAAATTTGCTTTCCAGGATGAGAAAAGTTTAAAATTTTATGTTTTGGTTTCAAGAAAATTTGCATATAGCTTAATTTAGTTGTTTCCCTTTTATTATTGATATGTGGATTTTATAATTTTCGGATGTTATATGTGTTTATGAATTCTCTCTTAACTGTTTTAAGCCTTTGTTTTTATTGGTTTTTGTGTTTTGTCTTTTTATGAATATGATTGGTAGTCTTATTGTTAATAAATTGAGCTATTTTTTATTTCATATGTTCTTTAATTGAAACATGATTATGAGTTTCTGGTGAGAAATCTAACAATTTGTTTATGTTTCCTTTGTATTGTTCTATTTGGATTGTTCAGAAAGCGGAGAAAAATAAAAGACAATTTTGAATAAGAATCTATGATTCTGATTTTATGGGAAAGATTTGTGTAATTTTTTATTAATTATGGTTTATCATACTTGATATCAAGAATATTTTATTTGCAAATTAGAGATCAATCATATGAGACCTCAACTTTATTCTTCTTTATATTTTTTGAAAGTTAAGGTTTTGTAATTCAATGTAGCTGCTTAACCTGATTTGATTTCAGGATATTCGCGGAAATGATGTGAGTCTTAGTGATTACAGAGGGAAGGTTCTCCTGATTGTAAATGTTGCCTCAAAATGGTATTCTTTCTTGATTTTTTTTCTTTTACGATTTCTTGGCACAATTAGTTGCCTATTTAATAATTGCCTATAATCATTAGCTATTCAATCGGATATAAACATTCTGATCCCTATTCCTGTTATCAAGGTACATAATTAGCTTCCTGTTGTCTGGATTCTCTCTCCCTCTTGCAACTTAAAATGATCTATTGTGAGATCTTTAGCACAATTAGTCATGATCGACTTTATAATTTTCTAAAGCTTTGAACGAATCTGTCTATTTTCAAATTGCTGGTATCGATTAATGGCTGTATTGAAGAATAAGGAAGTGTCTTCGTAATTTTAATCTTGGTTGCTGATTTTATTTCTAAAGTTGCTCTGATTATCATAGATATTTGGAATCTAAAAACGGTTATTAATGTTTGCCATCTAATTTTAAGAAATGAGTTTAAAGTTTACTAACAATAAGCACTTGACGTTTGTACTGAACATTTGCTATCGAGAAAGAACTTTAATATTTAGACAATACTTCCAGTTTTCCTTGAATACTTCATGAGCATTGGATGGATTTTATTGCTGCATCTCCCATTAAATGTTGAATTTCACAATTTTATTTAAGCTGAAACTGATTTTGGTCATTGTGGTATCATGGCGAAAGAACTGTGGCAAAGATGAAACTTTTGCATTAGATCATAAAAATTCCCATGCACAGGAATAAACATGTCTTTATAAGTGCATCGTTGAACCAATAACATTTTTGAGAGTATGAATAGCTGGAGGTAATTTAAGCAAAGACTTTCTAATGGTTTCTTTTGGTCTGGTGCATTTAATTGTGCCAAAAGACACTACGACTGATTCTTTTAGCTTCTGCACAATGGCTAGATATTGTACAGGTAAAAAACTCTGTGTTAAAATGAAGAAAGAAACTGATCTGAAAGAAATGAACGAGAGAGACACGTGAATTATGTTTCTATATTTCGTTATTGAATCTGTTTTGATACAAGGATATATATACATGCATTCTGTTATAAAACTAACTGCTAACTAACTCTTATAACAACTTAACTAACTTCTATTTACAACAACTAACTAACTTTCATTTTACAAACTAACTTCTAACTGAATGTTGCCACCTCACTTTGCCAGCTTGATTCTCAACACTCCCCCTCAAGCTGGTACCTTATGTATGTTCTTCAGACTGAGCTTAGATATGAATTTTTCATGTTGAACTCTGCCCAATCCCTTGGTCATGATGTCTGCCAATTGCTCTCCAGTCGGGACAAACTTTGTATTCACCATTCCATTCTGAATCTTCTCTCTTATGAAATGGCAATAAATATCGATATGTTTCGTCCTTTCATGAAACATAGGATTTGCTGCAATCTGTAAAGCAGCCTTATTGTCACAGTGTAACAAAGCTGGAGTTATATCTTTTACGTTAAGCTCTTCCAGTAACCCGATCAACCAAGTCAATTCTGCAACTGCTGTAGCCATGCTTCTGTATTCAGCTTCTGTAGACGACCTAGCTATTGTATTTTGTTTCTTGGTTTTCCAAGATAAAAGAGAGTCTCCCAGCTTAACACAATATCCTGAGACTGATTTCCTGCTAACGGCACAAGAGGCCCAATCTGAATCGCAGAATGCTACCAACTCCATAGGACTTTTTGAAGACATAAACAATCCAAGAGCTGGCTCTTTCTTTAAATATCTGATCACTCTTAAAGCAGCTTCCAAATGTGACTCCTTAGGAGATTGCATATGCTGGCTTAATGTCTGAACAGCAAACGCAATATCTGGCCTGGTTACAGTTAAATACAGCAACCTGTCAATCATTCTTCTGAAGATACTAGGATCTTCTAATAATGCGTCTCTAGCTTCTGGATTAAATTTCTGGTCAAACTCATATGTGGTGAGTTTTAGATTCTGCTCAAGAGGAGTATCCGCAGGTTTTGCACCAGATAATCCAGCTTCTGAAATGAGTTCAAGTGCGTATTTTCTTTGATTTAATGCAATGCCTTCAGGGGATCTGGCCACTTCTATACCCAGAAAATATCTGAGGTGACTAAGGTCTTTTATCTTGAAATTGTGTTGAATGATTCTCTTCAACTGATCAATCATTTCCATGCTGTTGCCGGTGAGTAGAATGTCATCTACATATACAAGTAGAATGACAATGTTGCTGCCCTCTCTTTTAGTGAATAAGGAGTAATCATGTTTGCTCTGTGAATAGCCATTTATGATTAATGCATTCGTGAGTTTGAGGTTCCATTGTCTGCTGGCCTGCTTTAATCCATATAAGGATTTGAGCAATCTGCAAACCATGTTAGTCTCCCCCTGATTGCCAAATCCTGGAGGCATGGACATGAAAACTTCTTCAGAGAGATCACCCTGTAAAAAAGCATTGAAGACATCCATTTGAAAAAGAGGCCAAGCATGAATGGAAGCCAAGGCCAAAACTGATNATTTTTGTTTTCCGCTGCGCAACCGGGTCGTTTCCTAACAGTAACTTGATCAACCAAGTCAATTCTGCAACTGCTGTAGCCATGCTTCTGTATTCAGCTTCTACAGATGACCTAGCTATTGTATTTTGTTTCTTGGTTTTCCAAGATAAAAGAGAGTCTCCCAGCTTAACACAATATCCTGAGACTGATTTCCTGCTAACGGCACAAGAGGCCCAATCTGAATCGTAGAATGCTACCAACTCCATTTGACTTTTTGAAGACATAAACAATCCAAGAGCTGGTTCTTTCTTTACATATTTGATCACTCTTAAAGCAGCTTCCAAATGTGACTCCTTAGGAGATTGCATATGCTGGTTTAATGTCTGAACAGCAAACGCAATATTTGGCCTGGTTACAGTTAAATACAGCAACCTGCCAATCATTCTTCTGAAGGTACTAGGATCTTCTAATAATGCGTCTCTAGCTTCTGGATTAAATTTCTGATCAAACTCATATGTGGTGAGTTTTAGATTCTGCTCAAGAGGAGTATCCGCAGGTTTTGCACCAGATAATCCAGCTTCTGAAATGAGTTCAAGTGCGTATTTTCTTTGATTTAATGCAATGCCTTCAGGGGATCTGGCCACTTCTATACCCAGAAAATATCTGAGGTTACCAAGGTCTTTTATTTTGAAATTGTGTTGAAGGATTCTCTTCAACTGATCAATCATTTCCATGCTGTTGCCGGTGAGTAGAATGTCATCTACATATACAAGTAGAATGATAATGTTGCTGCCCTCTCTTTTAGTGAATAAGGAGTAACCATGTTTGCTCTGTGAATAGCCATTTGTGATTAATGCATTCGTGAGTTTGAGGTTCCATTGTCTGCTGGCTTGCTTTAATCCATATAAGGATTTGAGCAATCTGCAAACCATGTTAGTCTCCCCCTGATTGCCAAATCCTGGAGGCATGGACATGTAAACTTCTTCAGAGAGATCACCCTGTAAAAAAGCATTGAAGACATCCATTTGAAAAAGAGGCCAAGCATGAATGGAAGCCAAGGCCAAAACTGATCTGACAGTAACCATTTTGGCTACTGGGGAAAAGGTTTCGGTGTAATCAATGCCAACTTGCTGGTTGTATCCTTTAGCTACAAGCCGGGCTTTATACCTCTCTAGGCTGCCATCAGAGTTATACTTGACTTTGTAAACCCATTTACAGCCGATGGGATGTTTGCCAGGTGGAAGTGGTACTATAGTCCAGGTTTGGTTGGCCTCCAAAGCTGCTATTTCTGTTTTCATGGCAGCAACCCAATTGGGATCTGTAGAAGCTTCATGAAAAGATGTTGGTTCTGGTATTTGAGAAATGGAGGACAAGAAACATTGATAAGAAGGTGAGAGATGTGAATAGCAAACATATTGGGAAATGGAATAATTTGCAGAAGAAGTAACATAATCTTGAAGCCAAATGGGTGGCCTATGATTTCGTTAAGATCTTCTAATATCAGTAGAAGGAGGAACTGAGTGAGGAGCAATTTGAGTAGGTGAGGGTGAAGGAGAAGGAAAAGGAGGTGAGTGATCTGTTGTTGCAGAAGATAGTGAAAGGGACTGAGGTGAAATATCAGGTGAGGTATATATGAATGGATCATCTGGAAAGACAGGAACATGTGTAGTATTATGATGTTGGAATGGAAAGAAAGTCTCAATGAATTTAACATCCCTATTGACAAAGAAGTTAAGGGTTTCCAGATTGAGTAATTTGTAACCTTTCTGGACAGAAGAATACCCCATGAAGATTGCAGGCACAACTTTGAACCCAAATTTATCTTTAGAAGTTACATTAGATGCATAGGCAAGACAACCAAACACCCTGAGATGGGCAATATTTGGAGGGGAACCATGCAATACTTCATAAGGTGATTGGCCATGAAGAATGTCAGTAGGGAATCTGTTGATCAGATAGCATGCAGTAAGGACACAATCACCCCAGTATTGAATGGGAATGGATGCTTGAAACCTCAAAGCTCTTGCTACTGTAAGTAGGTGTCTGTGCTTCCTTTCCACTACTCCATTTTGCTGTGGAGTGTGGATACAAGTTCTTTGATGTATGATGCCAAGAGAACTGAAGAGAGTAGCACATTGAGAGTTGAGGAACTCAAGACCATTATCAGTTCGGATGTGTTTAACACAAGCTGAGAACTGAGTTTTGATAAGAGTGATAAAATTCTTGATGTGTATGATCACTTCATGTTTGCTTTTCATAAGATAAATCCAAGTAATGCGAGAATGGTCATCAACAATAGTTAAAAAAAACTTATGTTGATCATGTGTGGGAGTGTGATAAGGGCCCCAAACATCCATATGTAACAGGTTAAAACAAGTAGTTGATCTGCTGGTGCTGAGTGGAAATGGCTGTCTAACATGCTTTGCAAGTGGACAAATATCACAATTCATATTTTCATCAGAAACAACAGTCTTTATTTCAGAAAATTGTTTCAGTTTGACATGAGGTATGTGTCCAAGTCGTTTATGCCAAAGACTTACAGACACTAAACAAGAAGTTCCCAATGGCTTCTGCATAACATGATGATGAATTGTTGGAACAGAACAAGGCATGAAGAAATAAAGGCCTTCTGCTTCTCTACCAATCCCCAGCACTCTACCACTTGAGAGGTCCTGGAATATGCAGAAATCAGGATAGAAAGACACAAAACACTTAAAGTCCCTGGTGAGTTTTGCTATAGAGATCAGGTTGAATTTGAAATCAGGCACAAATAACACATTAGTTAACTTTTGATTAGGGCCAATCATATATGAACCAATATGAGAAACTGATGATTGATGTCCATTAGGAAGTCTGACTGAAGATGGAGAAGTAGACTCCATTAGATATGTGAGTTTATCCAGGGATGATGTCATGTGGTGACTAGCACCTGTATCAAGAATCCAACAGTTTACATGATGCAGTGATGAAAAATAAGAATGGATACCTGCCATGTTGACATTGGCATCAGTTGATGATATCATGGAAGGTTCCCTTTGAAGCAACTTCAGTATCTCTGCATATTGTTCTTTAGAGAAAACTGGAGCAGTTGGACTTTCAGTGGAAGATGGAGTAATGTCTGGCTGTGTGACAGAAGTAACATTGCTGGCAGAAGACTGATTAGAAAATTTCTTCTTTGTAAACTTGAAATCGGCAGGATAACCAATCAATCTATAGCAATTGTCTTTCTTATGTCCTCTCACATTGCAGTGTTCACAAATAATGCTCCAATTTTTCTTTGTCTTTGATGAGTGTTGACTGGTATTTGAAGATGAATAAAGGACAGTTGGTTCTAGTGAAGCTGACTCAGTTGGAGCAGTACTGATAAGGTTCCTTTGGCTTTCCTCAGTAACAAGCATGGAATATGCTTGATTTACAGATGGTAATGGGTTCATCATTAATATTTGACTTCTAGCATACAAATAGGTTTCATTCAATCCCATTAAAAACTGAAGGAGTTTCTGATTCTGCATGTGATCAACATATGTTTTTGACATGGAACACTCACAAGTTGGAAGCTGAATTATGGATGAATATTCATCCCATAGCAATTTCAGATTGGAGAAATATGTGGAAATTGAATGAGTCCCTTGTACCAAAGTAACTATCTCCCTATGTAATTAAAAGATTCTGGATCCATTAATTTTATCAAATCTTTCTTGTAAATCCCTCCAAACTAGATGTGCACTTGTAGCATAGACAATTCCATTTAAGAGTTCCTTTGTTACTGAGTTCATGAGCCATGAGAGCACTATAGCATTACACCTATCCCATTGATTATGCAAGCTAGCAGATATTGTATTTTTTGTGCAGGAACCATCAATAAATCCAGTCTTATTTTTAGCTAAAAATGCAATTTTCATAGACCTACTCCATGAAGAATAATTGTCAATTCCACTCAATTGAAAGGAAACAAGAACTGCACCTGGTGTATCCGAAGGATGCAGGTAAAGAGGATGATTAAAGTCAATTGTAGGTTGCAGAGTAGTTACAGGTGTTGAAGAGGATTCGTCATTCCCACCAGCTGCCATCTTCACTTGAGCTTGGTGTGATTAGGTTGAAAAAGAAAATTGAGAAGTAATCTTTCAGAAACGGTCGAAGACGAAGTGCCAAAGAAATTGAGTGCTGATTGACTCAAAAATTTTCCAGAATTTTCGGAGTTTTTCTCTGAGAATTTCAGTTCAAATTCTGCTCTGATACCATGTTAAAATGAAGAAAGAAACTTGATCTGAAAGAAATGAGGAAAAGAGACACGTGAATTATTGTTTCTATATTCCATCATTGAATCTGTTTTGATACAAGGATATATATACATGCATTCTGTTATAAAACTAACTGCTAACTAACTCTTATAACAACTTAACTAACTTTTATTTACAAACTAACTTCTAACTGAATGTTGCCACCTCACTTTGCCAGCTTGATTCTCAACAGAGAGCTCCAGCCTGGAGGAGAAACGGGAAAGTGGGAGATAATCGGAGGGAAGTCCTCAACTGAAGTTGAAGCCGCGGATGGAGTTGATGATGAAGGCATGTCGATAAAATTAAAAGTTGAAAGAGAGAAAACGCTTTTAGAAATCGGAAATTGAGGGAAGTTGGAAACGTGTGGTCTGTTCTTATACGGCTATTTTGAGTACAATTTCTATGCGACTGCATGAACTAGAAATCTGAGTTAAAAGAAAAAAGAAATGAAGAAGAGAAGATGCCGCAGGCTACAGTCCACAGCCGTTCATGGGTCCACAGTCCACAAATCCCAAAAGTTTGTGGAAAAAGTAAAACAAAAATGCCATTATTATACAAGACCCTAAATATGTCAAATTGTAGTCCATGGAAACATGACATATATACCCAAATTATGATGAGTAGCGCTACACGTGCAAATTAAATGAATCAGTGTGATATGGCTCTTTCATTGACACATCAATTATTTATATTATTAAGCATTTAATTAATTATCTTTATATATATATATATATATATATTTACTTCGTAATACACAAATTTATATAGAAGATTTTGTACATCTAGTATTATTCAGTTACGAAAAGATAAAATAAAATAGGAGCATTTATTTACATTTATTGACCATTTTTTTAGTTAAAGTTTTTATATTTATTTGTACACATAATTTATATATTTAATGTTATTCAATAAAATAGATGTCCAGCTATACATCTAATTTATGGGATGTACAGGTGCAATAATGTTTATGGTTAAAAATATAGCTAAAAGAAAATTGATGTGTTGGGTTATAAGTGAGAATAAGTACCATTATTCAATGCAAAAATAAATACTATGATACATAACTTCGTATAATATGATAATAATTTAGGGGTGACAATTATGCGATAAAACTATTATTCATCGGTACAATGATTTAGAATTTTCTTTAAATCGTGTTGATATCATATTTTAGGGGTGACAGTTTTATGTCACAATTAAGTCACTTTGAAATTTCTCGGAAGCTCCATGGGTGAGCTTTTTATTATCAAAAGCACAAAGTAATTTGATTGTATTTTGTGGATTCTCATTTTCAGAGTGGAGCTCACGCGGCAAGAGAAATTTTCTTAAAATTTCCTAGTTGAATAGGAGTTTTTTATAGTCAATATTGCAAAGTGCCTTGTTAAATTCATACCTTGGCATAAAAATACCACATTTATATCTTAGAAATTATACTATATTGTTATCTCAATCTCGTAAAGATATGTGTTCCTATTTGACTTATTTGGTTAGTAGAAAGATTTTTAGTTTAAGTGAAATTACAAGTTAGATGCTATATTAAACATTGTCTTATATCATATTTTATTATATTCATACATTATATGAAAATATTATGCCAAGTTCCTAGTAATTATTTGGAATCTCAAAGACATTCCTCGAGATCATGAAGGAAACTTTTAATAATTGTCGAGAGTGGGTATCCAGGATTACCTGACGCCTTAGGTCCAGGTAATTACTTTGAGTCCCAAAGATATTCTCTAGGGTCAAATATAATAGTCCTCGAACCCGACTCAAAAATTACACCAACAATATTATATATTAAATAAAAATATATAAATGACGTAGAACGTTTAACAGATGAATTCCTGGATAGGAGTGAGCGTCAGAAGGCCAAACATGGGCATACCAATTTTAAACATCCATAACTTTTGATTCATGAGGAGTTACAAGACCCATAATATATCAACTGAAAGATCGTTTCCAACCCTACGACCTGACAACCAAATTTCCCAGTTAAGGAACATATTCAGACCCAAAATACACTATTTCAACGTGTTTCGGGACCGTTCAAATTTTCTGCACGTATTTCCTATTAATTTTATTTTAGGATTTTTTTTTAAATAATTTGGATTTTATTTGTTAGGGTTTGTTATCACCCTATATAAACTTATTATTCGTTTTTGGATATTACTCAATGATTATTCATAATTCACCTCAAACTTTATGACCCAAGTTTCTATGATTGAGACTTGTTTATCAATTCTAAAGGTTTAATCAAGTGATAGCCTTGTTGTTATGCTAACTCACTGCATCAATAAATAACAAATGAATTCCTAAAGTACTATTAGCTTTATACTCTCCAACATTACAAAATTCCTATACTTGTCTAAATACTCGGTTCAATAATGTCCCAAATCTATTATTGTATATCAACCTTTCATCTAAAAAAATGGGCAAGCTTAAGTCAAGTCACGAGGAAGGAGATTTTTATTGACAACTTCTCCGAAGCTCAATACTCAATAGGAATTATTTCCAATCAAAAGCACAAAGTGATGATGTGGATTCTCATCCCTAGTGGAACTTATTTCCAGAGGAGAAACTTCCATTAAATTTCATTGTTGAATAGGAGTCATTTATAGTCAATGGATTGCCATTCTTGGTGGAAGTCACGAGGAAGACGAAACAAATTTGAAATTGCACCCAAGTTTAGTAGATTTTTCGGGGTTGACGCTATTTATATCCAAAAATCTACTTGACTCCGACATCTAGTTTTCAAAAGGTTAGGTTATTATAAAGAAAAGGTTAAATGCTGCCAATTTGATGGGTCACTTAATAAATTAAAATTCACATTAACTTTTGATAGTCTCCCTCCCTCGTAGTATCGGCTAGATTGCCATTAACGACGCTGACGTCGTTTCCGCTTAAGTGGAGAAGAGAAAAGGTGAAGGCAGAAACGACACCGTTTCTGCCTTTTACAATAAATGGTCAACATGTTCTGGTCAACACTCCCTCCCTCATAGCCAGCAGCTTTGGGAAAATATTTGGGAAGTTCACATTGGAATTACTTAAGTTTAATAGTAGAAATATGAACTTTCTCTTAAGTATGTCATAGTTTAAACTTTAAAGAGTACCAATCAGCTTAAAACCATTTTCTCCCTTCAAGTTTAACAAAAAATATAGTTTAACCCACAAGCTCTAAAAATTTAAATTTAAACCTTGACTTTTATATTAAGTGATATTTTCTTGGCTCCTTTCTGCTAACAAAATATATATTTTGACACAATATATTTGGTAAAAATACTAAATTATCTTTTTTGCCTTTATATAAAAATATTAAAGAAAAATAGAATATTAATTTGTAAGAAAATAAACTTATAACAAAATAATAATTTTATTGGTATATTTTTGTATTTTGTGGTGAAGTTTGTATTAGCTTAAGAATTATAAATTTTATAGAATTGAGACTTGTTAGAACCTGTGGGTAAACAACTTTAGCCAAACTTAAAGGAGGGATATGATTTTAAGCCGGTCAAATTCAACTTTTCTACAACTTTTATGAGCCCCACTAGTTTATAGATATAACGTTACACCCCATAATTCACCAACATTTCCAAATTTGAAAAGCAAATATATCATGAACACGTTACATTTTAACTCGAAGAAAGAAACTTACTTATCCAATAAGTACATTACATTACGAATATAAATGAAAATAAATCAATTCCACGATTTATAAGAAGCACATTACACAAAACAATAAAAAGAACTTAAAAATAAAACTAAAAATACACTCATTATTAAATAGATTGAAATGGCCACCTCTAATGATTTAACTAGAAAGCAACACAAGTCTACATATGATTAAACTTAGCTAGACCGCAACTGACATGGCCTATCAATCACTTAGTTGAGCCATTCAACCAATACCCTCTACTTCAGAAACTACAATCAGCACCCATCTCGACTATCATTTATTACCATTTCATCATTCATTTATTTTAATTTTTATATACCATCAAATGAAATGATTTATAAACATCCATCAACTACAAGGTTGTAAGTGTTACTTTCTAAAACCTATGGATCTTACAATCATCTCTAAACCCAACGGGTGTAAACAATAAAAATGAAATTCATGGAACCTTCATAATTGAACCACCATATATGTACCAAAGACTTCATCTAATTCACGAGCAGATCTTAAGTTCCAGTGGAATAGTTTTCATTTTAAACCAAATGGAAACATTTTCGAAGAAACTAACGATGACTGATGTTAGTTGTCGAATAGAAATTCCTGTCGAGTTTCAGATGATGAGTCCTTCTTCATCAACTGAAACCATGGAAGAAGAACATCGCCGGGAAGAGGATAATATTCTTGTTCAAATCGTGCTCTTCTCACTTTTTATTCTTCTTAATTCAACCTATGGAATGTACGGCCCTGGATTTCTTTTTAAGGGAACAGCTTTTCTTATCTGCTTAATCTTTGCCTTCACCGGTGCATTCTGTGCGTTGCTGATCGGAGACAAAACCCAGTTGGCAATATTTCATACAATTTATTCCATAATGTCAATGGCATCCATGTCACTGGCTTTACTTATTTTCTTCTTTGACCTTTTGCTATCTTTCTTTTTAATTAGTTGTGACTTATATTTCATATAAAAGTTTTCTGTAATTTCTTGTTAGTTAATAAAATGAAACCAGTTGCTTGATATTGTAATTGTTCTGTACCTGTCTAATGAGATGGCGGAATAATTCTGCTGTATTTGTATTTGCAATAAGATGAAGTAATATTTGCCTCTCGTTTGTGTATTTTTAATAACTGTACTCAATTTTCCCCAGGAGATTAAAAAAAATTCCAGTTTCTTGTTTGTCTTCATGTTTAATATTCAAGTTTCTGTTGGTTGCTACTCGTTAAAAAAATTAAACCCGCTTCTTCTTGTTTTAATGGTCCTGAACCTGTCCACTGAGGTACGTAATATTTCCTCTGTTTTTGTATTTGTAATCAGATGAAGTAATAATTCCGCTGTTTTTGTATTTGTATATTTCCTCTGTTTTTGTATTTGTAGTAAAATCATTTTTCTCTTCAATTATCAGCTTCATCATCTCCCCAAATGCTCCAAATTCGTCAGAGAATGCTCCCACCTCCATCGTCACAGCCGCCGTCTTCCTCATCTATTGACTCAGAGATACAAGCAGTTGTAGTTGCCGATCAGAATTACAACCAGTTTCTCCACCAATGGAAAAATATCTTGATGGCTAGTTTGCCTTGGACTTCCTATTTGATCCTGGCTTTATTGATCGAATTCGTATTCGGAGCGGATCAAGATTCGAAAACGGTTTGTGAAACTTGTTTTCTTTCCATTCCTTGTCATTTTATCTAACTTGACTTTGCGTAGGCTTCTGGGTCACATCCCAAGTAATCAAAAGTGGGGTTTGCAAATACAATAATAAAAAACTTAGATACCATTTTCACAAACTTTCTCTCACAAAAGTGATGTGTCAACTCGTAATTAGTTAATAAGTCTCTTATCTAATAATAGATCCCGCCTATCTAATTGCAAACTGTCATATAGTGTTTGTGAGAAGTATTTATCAATCTATTTTTATTCTTACAAATAATGTAAAAATTGCATGTAAAGTATGAAGATAATGTAATGAAGATAATATTTAAAAATATAAATATTAAATAATATATTACTCAATATAATCAAATTCAATTTTTATAATAAACCTTGCAAAAATATGAGGCTAGAAAGAGAGATTGAAGAAGTTGTATTAGTCACACCCACCACGACACAGGAAGAAGAAGAATAATACAATGTATGTGGATACAAAAGAAATTAAAATATTTCAATATTTTTTTTTCTTTTATAAAACAAAAAAATTAAGTAAGCAAGATTATAACTCTTTATTAATAATGTTAAACTTATAATGTATTACTGAGATCTCAATTTTGTATAATCGTATCTCAACTAATGTAACCATACATATTATTGTGATTCCGTATTGAATAAAAATCATAGTCTAGCACTTAAAATTATAGTAAAGTGTAGGAAACTACATCACTTAAAAGAGTAATTTTTTAGGCAATCAACAAGCACGCATTTATAGTATTTAAAAAAAATAAAATAAAATAGAAGGGGATGAAATATGCTTCTCTCTTTTTTTTTTTTTTTTAAAGAGTTTTTCAGTAAGAAAAAGTTAGTAGAATTAAACTTAACTAACACTTAAATAGAAAATAATTTAGAATATTCTATTGGGAAAAGATTTTACTTTCAAGAATAGTTATGAATATATATTTCAAGAATAAGAGTAAATATTTAATTGAATGATATTAAATAGTCTTATTTCAAAGTAATTTATTATATCTTTCTTTTAATTCAAGAAAATATTTAAATTACATTTATGAAGTGGTTAAGGAGATTTGATACTAATGGGACCTTAATCAACCCTTGAGATATAAGACTTTCATGTTAATTTTTTATGGTTAATACCCTGCTTGTCCAATCGGAAATGACATAGATTTTTTTTTTTTTTTTTTTTTTTTTCATTGGAGATTGAATCTTTAGCATAACAAGGAGAACCGAAGAAGTACTTGTATCTTCCAATGTCAATGGAACAGATCTACGGCGTGGACATGTTCCTTTCTCTCTTTCTTTATATTATATGTATGAAAGAAATTAAAGTAAGACAATCTTGTGTAATTTGTTTAGTTTAGTATAGTCATGTGTCTTACCATATACATGCCTCAATTATTAAAGAAAAACATGTATTCAGTAATCCTTGGAATTCTTGGCCAATGTTTTCGTCCTTGCTAGCAAACTATATAAGTTGACTTGGTTACCTTTAATATGTTCCAGAGATTTAGTCTCTCTCATTAAGCTCAATTTTATTTTCCTTTTATTGCTTATTAATTAGGTTATAAATCAATAGATTGAAATCGTGGTGAAACCAAATATAGAGAACACATCAAATGGTAAAAGAATAAAGTTGAAATCCAAGGTTTGGGAGGACTTCACAAAGTATGAAAGAATAGATGGGAAGGAATTGGCTAAATGTAAACATTGTAAGAAAGACTTTGTAGGTTCAAGTAAGAGTAGAACCACACATATAAAAAATCATTTAAAAAGTTGCTTGAGTTCAAAGAATCCAGGTGGAGGTGCAGAGAAAGAAAAAGAAAAAATCTGATGGATCCAAAATTGAATGGTTCTGATTTGGTGCTAAAGATTATTAAGTATGGACTAAATAGCATAAAGAATGATATACTTGATGTTTACAAACCACAGAATGATAAGCTTCATGGATATTTACATAAACAAGAGAATGATATATTTTTCCTTTATATAAATATGAAATTGACCATTAGTCTAAATATTTGCCACCAGTTTAGTATCCATCGATGTTTTGGAAAAGTTAAAAGTCAAAAACACAAATCAATTTCTCTAACTGCAAAGTAGTTTTGTGAAATACAAAGTGAATTAATTAAATAAAATAAGTGGGATACCAAATTAAAATAATCCAAAATAAGATTAAAAAAGGCCATAGACCATAGTCTATAACTCTATATCTATATCTTAACGGTTGGTGGGTAATTGTCGTTTTCAAACATTGTCGGTGTGAAATTGTCTTTAGGGCAAACTTCGGGTGGGAAGATGTCGTTTGGCCCAAAATTAAACCTATTCAAAGAAACAAAACAAAATTTTGAACTTTTGATTATTAGTAAGAAAACGTCTGATCTTTCTAGTACTTTACACAAACTAAACTTGTTCTTTAGGGTTTCCTTTTGTACTAAGTTTTAACCCCCTCTCTCTCTTGATTTCTTACACAAGAGTTAGCTGACTTTCGAGGAGTTTTGATTTCTAGTACGTTTATTGGGTTGGTGTTTTGGATTGCTTTCTTAGCTTGGGTTTGTAATTTGGGGGTATTTGGTCTTAAAATTTCATTTCATTTCAATTTCAGAAAATTAATACTCTTTTGGCCGTTTTTAGCAAAACCCACTTTAAGGGTCTTGAATTTCATTTCATTTAAATTTCATAAAATTACATAGATTTTAGGATTAGTGTGATGATGTGGCTTATGACTTGCCACGCTAGAGTCAAACTTTTTAAGAAGAGTCAAAACATGGGCTTATGCAATGTCGTTTTACTCTAGGATCACTTACATATCGTGTCAATTAATCTGCTTCTCTTGTAGCAAACACTTCTCTCATTCACCTCAATAGAAGCATGAACATAGAGAAGATTCTAGGCCCTTTCTTGATCTCACGGCTGTGGAGTTTTTCAATACAAGTGGAGGTCGATCTAAGAGGTGTATGGGTGTATAAAATCAATTTGGCTGTTGAAGGAAGAGCAAAGCTTTCATAGATAGATTTAGGGCTTGATATTCTCGAGTGTGTTCCTTCCTTGTACTAATCATTTCAATTATTCTCTGTACTATTGAAATCCATGATTAATAATACCCGATAGTAAGCCTTGAAGAGTGGATGTAGGCTGCAAAGCCGAACCACTATAAATCACTGTGTCTTTACTCTTTGCGATTGCTTTCATTCTTTGATCTGTTTTTACTTTATGTGTTGATTGATTTATTTAGAGATTTAGAGTTGATTGTATATATATATTAAGACAACTCATTAAACCTTATATATATTTCACATTCATAACTAGGGGTGGAAAAAACCGGTTAACCAAACCGGTTCTCCCTACACTTGAACTGAACCGAATTCTAGTTTAGGTGAAAAACCAAACTGAACCCAGACTCCTTTTTTTCTTAAACTGGTTTGTAACCGAACAAAAAATTTGGTTCAGTTAACCAGTTAAGCGGTTTTAAACCAGTTTTTTAAAATGGGCTAGGCCAGTCGTCCCAATTCAATAAAGCCTTCCACTTTAGCCCAATTTCTTTCTAAACAGGTTTATTCAAATGAGCCTGGACCATTTTAGCCCAATTCCATCCATCCCTCCACTTTGGCCCAATTCCATCCATCCCTCCTCCTTGGCCCAATTTTATGTACATTGATCTTTTAAGAATGGACATGTTTGTTTAAACAGTAACCAAGAAAAACACATAAAAAACTCCTATAGATTCAAATACATTTAACGCCATAATATTTCTGGGGGTGAATACATTCGTGTTGAAGACATCAATGCGTCCAAGACACGTCGGCCGTATGGCGATTTCAGCCTGCAACAATGACAAACACACTACCGTAATCATCTCTTTAGCTTCAAACATATAACTAGAAACTAATGCCAATACCAAGCTACAAAGTGATGAGAACTAACCAGTATCTGTGAAACAAAAGAAAGGTGGCCAAGATGCTTTAAAAGACACTGAAAAATTGCAGTGAGTAAACCAATCAATGCCAACGGAAGCAGCATCCAATAAAAATTGGAAGGGGTCATTATGCATTTGCAGGGGAAATGATCTAATACTTTCAACAATCAAACACCCTCCACATTACAAAACCACCAAAGCAGCACAAAAATCAGCTCAAAATGCCAAAATTAAACAGACCCAGATAAAAACCCGCTAAAGGAAAAACATAAAACAAAGAAACAAACAGTACTCAGATTACAAATATTTTAACAAGAACTTGATGGGTTCAGACTTTAGACTTCATATGATTTTGTATATATAGTTTGAAGAGTGAGAAAACAAATCAAAGGAGAAGGAAGTAATTGATAAGAGCTTGAAAATACACATTTAGTTAGTGGTTTATGGGGATTAATTGTGGGAAATTAGGCTTAATTTAGTAAAGTTGCTTAATATTTTCATAATTGTCTTTTACGGGATCACGGGTATTCTTGAGTGTTTTTCAGGCTACTAGTACTTAAATGTTATGCTCGGATGAAGAATCATGTTGGCAAAGGAATGAGTAATGAGCGGAAACATACGGATCAAGAATCGGAGTTGAATTGAAGAAGTTATGGAAGTTGAAGTAAAGAGAAGATTTTAGATTACATTCCAGCTTGAGCATGTCTCGGTATTTTGAGCATATATTGCGCTGTAGAACTCGGATTAAGACGATTCTTAAACCGTTGGAAAGATGATTCAAAGGGATATATTTCATATGTTTACCACTTTTTCATATTTCATTGTTATAGAATTCAAATATCACAATCTCTGAAGCACAGTGGAATAATGCGGAAAGAATGCCAGTAGCTACTGTGCTGCGGCACACTTTTTCCAGTAGCTACTGTGCCGCAGCACAGTGCCGGGGCACAGTCACGGAAGTTAAAAACTTGTTATCCCTTTTTAGGTAGGAGAATAGGGTTAAGGGTTCTAAATCAAATAGAATTAAGAAAAAAGAAAACCCTAACCCTTGTGGGATATAAAAAGAAGTCTTTTAGCATTATTTTAGGGATTCTTTAGTGAGAAGAAAGGGAAAAAAATCTGCAGAGAATAGAAGTAATAAAAGTTCTGGAGCTTTGATGCACAATATAGAGAAGTTTTCCTTGTTCTTTTCTTATAAACTCATGATGATTGTTTTAACAAAGATGATTGTTTCTTTCATGTTTATTATGAACTAAATTTATTCTCTAGGGCTAAGATGTAGCCCAATCTCTTGATTATGTATTGATCTTTGATTGTTAATTTTTATTAAGAATTCTTCCTAAGTTTTACTATTTTACCTAATGCTTTTGATTCTCAAGGGCTGAAGAAATGAGTGAACTAATGGACTAGGTTGAGATCGAGAGATGATACTTAGTTGGTCTACGGTAGTAAAAACATAGGTTAAGAAAAAACTAGAGATAAGTTACAGAAACTTGTGAAGTTTTGGTAAACTCCATAGAGCATAATGATCTCCAATTGCTTAAATCTGATTAGAGATAATTCGGGTTAGTAATTAGGGGTTAATTTGATAATTGTTCGAGAGAAAGTTATTAGAAATTTATGGAGTTTGACCCGTAAGAAGAGCTTAATAAAATTAGCATAAGTGATCAATACATATGAATAAGAGTTGGTGCGAAATCTATGCCCTAGGTCTAGTCATCTTGTTTTTACCCAAAGGTTTATTTTAATTGTTCTCTTTTTAATTTCAATTGTTCATTTAATTTAGTTTAGATTTTCCTTGATACAATTTGAATTGATCAAATAGTGATAGGATAGTTTAATTGGTAATTGATAATAGTAATTCCCTTGGGTTCGATATCCGTAATTTTACACTTTATTACTTGCACAATTTTGTACACTTGCGAAAATCTACAACAAGTTTTTGGCGCCATTGCGGGGGAATTATTATTATTTTTTCAATATCATTACGAACTATTTAGTTGCTAGTTTGATTTGTTTTATCTTTGTTTTGAAGTTAATTTTATTTATTTATTATTATTGTTATTTGTGTTTCTCTTATTTTGTCGTGTGTGTTTTTTGTTTTAGATCCTGGAGAGCTTACGTTCAAAAGGTCGTGGTGATCTTAATCCTTTCAATTCTGAGATAGAGAGAACAGCTAAACAGTTGAAAAAGGAAAAAAGGCAAGCTAACATAGAAAAAACAGTAGCAGACAGGGGAAGTATAAATCAAGACATGAGTAATCCAGAAAATGAGGAAGTCCTAGGGGGCAATGGAATTGCAATAGGGGTAGTGGTTTAACGAGCATTGAAGGACTACTCTAGTCCTACTGTTGAGGGGTGCTATTCTAGCATTAGGAGGCCACCAGTTCAAGCAAATATGTTTGAAATAAAGCTAGCAATTATTCAATTGATATAGCATGCGGTTCAATTTGCAAGGTTACCTGATGATGATCCCAACCTGCATATCGCTAACTTTTTGAAGCTGTGCGACACATTCAAACACAATGGAGTATCCGATGATGCAATTAGGCTTAGATTTTTCCCATTTTCTCTTCGGGATAAAGCTAAGACTTGGTTGATTTCTTTGTCGTCAGGAAGTATTACTACATGGAATGAGTTAGTTCAAGCATTCCTTACGAAATACTTCCCACCTGTCAAGTCTGCTAAGATGAGGAGTGATATCACAAATTTTTTCCAGCAAGATATGGAGTCACTCTATGAAACTTGGGAGAGATTTAAGGATATTTTACGAAGGTGTCCTCCTCATGGGCTACTAATATGGTCACATGTGCAGACGTTTTACAATGGGTTGCTACCAAATATTCAAGTGATGATTGATGCTGCAAGTGGGGGAGCTTTGAATAACAAAACACCGGATGAGGCTTATAATTTGATTGAAGTAATGGCAAGCAATAACTATATGAGGTCTTCAGAGAGAAATTCAACTAGGAAAGCAGCGGGAGTGCACGAAGTTGATGGTTACACTGCATTGGCTGCTCAACTCTCCACCATTCAAAAGCAATCAGGAGTTGCTCTAAAGGTAAATGCT
Organism: Pistacia vera; assembly: GCF_008641045.1. Lineage (NCBI taxonomy): Eukaryota > Viridiplantae > Streptophyta > Magnoliopsida > Sapindales > Anacardiaceae > Pistacia > Pistacia vera. The sequence continues at coordinate 110,252 of NW_022196740.1, read as the reverse complement.
ATTGAATCATCTTCCCTAACTTGTGAACTTTGTGCAGGAAATCATTTATTGAAGGATTGTCGAGAAGGAAATCCATTTGCTCAAACGGAACAAGCTAACTATGTCAACAACTTTCAACGAGGGCAAGGGAATCCGTATTCTAGTACATACACCCTAGCATGGCACAATCATCCGAATTTTTCATGGAGTAACAGTAATGAGCATAAGTCACCATCGGGTTTTCAACCTCAAGAGAAGAGATCTAATATGGAGAATGTGCTCACTAAGTTCATGGAGGATTCAGGGAAAAAGATTTGAGAAGAATGAATCCTAACTCCAAAAGTATGAAGTGTTGTTACAAAACCAATTCGCTTCCATCAGAAATCTTGAAACTCAAATGGGACAAATCCACAATATTTTAGTGGGAAGAGTTCAAGAAACATTGCCAAGTGATACCGAGAAGAATCCGAAGGAGAGAGTTAATGCTGTCATACTCAGAAGTGGTAAGGAGTTGAATGAGGTAAGGAAGGAAGAAGAAACAAAGGAAAAACTCGAAGAAGGAAAAGAGGGCACAAGAGAAAAAAAAAATGTCACAAATGCCCAAGCTTCAACAAACAATGACTCGACATTCCCGTATCCTCACAGAGTGCAAAAACAGAGATTGGATAAGCAATTTGGTAAGTTTATAGACATGTTTAGAACTTTACACATTAACATTCCTTTGTAGACATATTGGAGCAAATGCCGAAGTACACAAAGTTTCTAAAGGAGATTATCACCAAAAAAAGGAGATTTAAAGAACATGAGACGGTGATGCTTACGGAAGAGTGCAGTGTATTGGTATTGAAGAAATTACCACAAAAGCTCAGAGATCCAGGGAGTTTCACAATTCCTTGCACAATAGGTAATGTTCATTTTGATAAAGTTTTATGTGACCTAGGGGCTAGTGTTAACCTCATGCCATTTTCGATTTATAAGAAACTAGGCCTAGGGGAAGTAAAACCAACCACAGTCCATCTTCAACTAGCTGATAGGTCTATAAAATACCCTAGGGGAGTAGTAGAAGATGTATTGATTAAGGTAGATAAGTTAATTTTCCCAGTGGATTTTATTGTTCTTGGCATGGAAGAAGATCAGGAAGTACCTCTAATTCTAGGAAGACCCTTTTCTAGCTACGGGTAAAACTTTAATAAATGTTTACCAAAGGAAGCTAATCTTAAGAGTAGAGGATGAACAAGTGGAGTTTAATGTGTTTGATGCCATGAAGTACCCATCCGAGGGCGATACTTGTTTTGAAATTAGTGTCCTTGATAATGTCATTGCCAAAACCATGGAAGAAAATTACCCAAGCTCCCCCTTAGAGAATTGTCTAGTTCACGCGAGGACAAATAAAGATGAAGTGGATGGAGAAAAGTTGAATGGGTGTTTAAATTTCTTAAACTCTCTACCATCAATGAAATCCCCGCCCACGAAGAAGTTCTTTGAGATTAATACGATAGAAAGTCATTCCAATTCATCAACAAAGAAGCCTTTGAAACTCAAACAACTTCCATCTCACTTGAGGTATGCATTTTTAGAAGATTCAAAGTTTTATCCTGTTATTATTAATGCTTCATTGAGTGATGTAGAGGAGGAAAGGCTATTAAGGGTGCTACGGACATACAAGACAGCAATTGGATGGACAATTGCAGACATCAAAGGTATAAGCCCTTCAATTTGCATGCACAAGATTTTAATAGAAGAAAGTTACAAGCCGACAGTGCAACCACAAAGAACACTCAATCCAGCAATGCAAGAAGTGGTGAAGAAAGAGGTTTTAAAGTTGTTGGATGCAGGAATTATTTACCCAATTTCAGATAGCACATGGGTAAGTCCGGTCCAAGTTGTACCAAATAAGGGAGGAATGACTGTGGTGCAAAACGAAAACAATGAACTCATTCCAACAAGAGCGGTTACAGGGTGGCGAGTGTGCATTGATTATTTAAAGCTTAACTCTGCGACATGCAAAGATCACTTTCCACTTCCATTCATCGATCAAATGCTAGAGAGATTAGCAGGCCATTCATTATATTGTTTCCTAGATGGATACTCAAGATACAATCAGATTGCAATAACACCGAAAGACCAAGAAAAGACCACATTCACATGCTCATATGGAACATTTGCATACCGAAGGTTGCTGTTTGGACTATACAACGCACCAGCCACCTTTCAACGTCGCATGATGTCCATCTTCTCGGATATGGTGGAGAATTCTATCGAGATTTTTATGGATGACTTCTCTATGGTAGGTAATTCCTTCGATTCTTGTTTATCTAACCTTTCTTTAGTTTTGCAGAGATGTGTGGAGACCAATCTAGTACTAAATTGGGAGAAGTGTCACTTCATGATACAAGAAGGAATCGTACTTGGCCATAGAATCTCTATCAACAGGATCGAGGTGGATCGAGCAAAGGTGGAGGTCATCGAGAGGTTACCACCCCCAAATTCTGTGAAAGCCATCCGAAGCTTCCTTGGACACACTGGCTTCTATAGGAGATTTATCTAGGATTTTTCTAAAATATCTAAACCTCTTTGTGATTTATTAGCTAAGGATACACCTTTTTAATTTTACTAAAGAGTGTTTAGAAGCATTTGAGTGCCTAAAAGCTAAATTGATATCTACTCCTATAATTGTTGTGCCCGATTGGGAATACCTTTTGAATTAATGTGTGATGCTAGTGACTATGCAATAAGAGTTGTATTAGGGCAACGAAAAGGTAGAATTTTGCATGTTATTTACTATGCTAGTAAGACATTGACGGGACCACAACTGAATTATGCTACGATAGAGAAAGAATTTTTAGCTGTTGTTTTTGCAATTGACAAGTTTCGTTCTTATTTGCTAGATACAAAGGTCATTATACATACCAACCATTCAATTTTGAAGTATCTCCTAGCAAAGAAGGATTCCAAGCCAAGATTGCTTAGATGGGTGTTACTTCTTCAAGAGTTCGACTTGGAAATCCGAGACAAGAAAGGAATTGAGAATCAAGTAGCGGACCATCTATCTCAATTGGAAAGAAGGGAAAAAGATCAAAATGACGAAAAGCCAATCAATGAACATTTTTCGGATGAGCAACTATTTGTGGTACAAGATGGACCTTGGTTTGCTGACATCGCCAATTACTTAGCAAAGAAGGTGCTACCTCCCGGAATGACATACCAAAGGAGGAAGAAATTTTTCTCTGACTTGAAACATTACTTTTGGGAGGGTCCATTTTTGTACAAGCAATGTGGGGACCAAATGGTCAGAAGATGTGTGCCAGAGGAGGAGATGGAGAATATAATTTGACATTGCCATTCTCTTGAGGTCGGAGGGCATTTTGGAGCAACATGAACGGCTACCAAAGTTCTTCAATCAGGATCTTTCTGGCCCACTCTCTTTAAAGATGCATTTAATTATGTTCGAGCTTGTGATATGTGTCAAAGGGTTGGGAATATTTCTAGGAAAAACAAAATGCCTCTTAGTAACATTTTAGAAGTGGAAATATTTGATGTATGGGGAATAGATTTCATGGGACCATTTCCATCTTCTTTTTCTATCTATTTCATTCTTGTGACTGTAGATTACGTCTCAAAATGGGTAGAAGCTGTGGCACTACTGATCAACGATGCTCATGTCATAGTCAAGTTCATAAAGAAGAACATCTTCACAAGATTCCGCACGCCTAGAGCTATCATCAGTGATGGAGGAGCTCACTTTTGTAATCGACAATTCGAGACATTGTTGAGTAAGTATGGAGTTACACATTGAGTTGCAACACCATATCATCCACAAACAAGTGGGCAAGTGGAGGTGTCTAACAGGGAATTGAAGAGAATCCTAGAGAAAACTATGAATGCCTCTCGGAAAGATTGGTTCACCAAATTGGATGATGCACTATGGGCGTATAGAACGGCTTTCAAAATGCCAATAAGGATGTCGCCATATAGGTTAGTATATGGAAAAGCATGTCACCTGCCGGTTGAGCTCGAGCTCGAGCATAGGTCTTATTGGGCTATGAAGATATTAAATTTTGATCCAAAGGCGGTAGGTGCGAAGAGATTGTTGCAACTCAATGAGATAGAGGAATTTTGCCACAAAGCATATGAAAGTGCTCGGATTTATAAAGAGAAGACCAAACTTTGGCATGATAAGAACATTGTGAAAAAGTAATTCAGAATAGGAGAACAAGTTTTGTTATTCAACTCGAGACTTAGACTTTTTCCAAGAAAGTTACGATCAAGATGGTCCGAACCATTCATTATAAGTAAGATATTTCCACATGGGGCCATCGAAGTTCGTCATCCGGTGAAATGGACGTTCAAAGTCAATAGACAAAGATTGAAACCCTATGTTGAGCATGAATCGGAAGACGACAGAGGTTCGATTTTTCTCCATGAACCAAAGTGAACATAAAAAGGCATCAAGCTAAGGACGTTAACTAAGTACTTCGTGGGAGGCAACCCATGTTTTAAATTACTTTCATTATTATTATTTCTTTTTCTTTTTCTTTTTCTTTCATTTTCGTTTTCGTTTTCCATTCATTTATTTGTTTCTTTCAATAAAAAAAAAAAATCAAAAAATAGGGGGTGTGCCGCGGTGTAGTGCCGCGGCACGAAATGGGCAGTAGCTATTGTGCCGCGGCACAGTCGCGCACTGCTGGGTTTAACCCAATAGTTCGTCACCCACATGCAAACCATAAAACCAGAGAAAAAAAATTTCCCCACCTTTTCACCTCTCTCACCTCCAAAACTCATCCTTCTTCCAAATCCCATTCTCATTCTAAGTTTTCTTCCTCTTTTGCAAGGATTTCAAGTGGAAATTCAAGAAAATCTTCTTGGTGGAGTTAGGGTTGCGAAATTGGGGATTTTCAAATTCAAGAGAAATTGGTGGAATTGTTGAGCAAGACTGTCTCTTTCTAACACAAGTATTTCTACACTCCATATTCACGAATTTGGCTTCCTATTACTTGATTTGGCAAGATTGCTTGGTGATTTTGGGTGCAAATTCATTGGTTGAGAAACTTTTAGAATAAGGGTGATGTGCAATGTTCTTGTGTGGATTTTCAATCGTACATTGTCATTCGTGGTGTTGTTGATTTGAATTAGTGGTGACTTTAATTGGAATTAGTTTGTTGAGGGAAAAATTGGTGTTTAAGGGGAATAAGTTCAAGCTTAGTTGAAGAATTGGGTGATTGTTTAATAGTGGATTGTGGCAGTTCATTGCGTTGAAAACAGAAAAAAATAATTTTCATAGCTCCAAAAATAGATCCCAAGCAAAAAGTGAGAGGTGGGCAGGGAAGTCAAGTGAATGATCCTAAGTTTGTGAGTGGAAAAGCTAAGGAAAGGTTTGAAGATGCTCAGCAAAAAGTGAGGGGTTTCATACAAGAAAGGGGCATGGATTTTGATGATGATGACATAGAAGAAATAATTAGCATAGTCAGGAAATTGGGTTGGCATAAATTCACTCAAACACCCCCGTCAGCCGTTGCTCTAATTGTAGAAGAGTTCTATGCTAACTTACCCGACAGTTACAATGGGAAGACGAGAGTTTGAGGAAAAGAGGTAAAATTTGATGCTGAGACAATTAACCAATATTATGAATTGCCACCAGTCGAAAAGGATGAATATGAGAAGTACTTGAAAAATGTCGATCATGACAAGGTAGTTAGGAGATTGACAAAGGGACAAGCAGAGTGGGTCATGGTGGGTGATCGATATAAGAAATTTTATGCAGGAAATCTTCACAGTGCCTTTCGTGTGTGGCAATATTTCATGAACACAAGATTGATACCAACAACCCACAATAGTACTGTGGATCGAGTGAGAGGAATCTTGCTTTACTATATCGTGACAAAGAAGTAGATGAATGTGGGTAATATAATTGTATCTCAAATGTTATCTTGTGCCAACAATCTTAACACGAGCTACTCCTTCCCATAACTCGTCATGGCACTATGTCATCAAGTAGGAGTTCCTCATACTTCGAGAGAAAAGGTGATTCACCCTGGCATTTGTTTGACTTATAAGTATATGAACAAACTCTCAATGGGACAGAAAAAGCTAACTGGATCAGCGGGTGCTTCATCCTCAAAAGCTCCACAAAAGGAACAAGATGAGAATTTGTATGATAAGGTGGAAGCCATACGTGATTATCAAAGTCAACAAACCAAATGGATGAATGATCAATTTCAAGTCCTCTTCAACATGCAACGAGATCAAATGGAGCAAGCAAGGTGTGACACTTCAAGGTACAAATTGAGTGAGATGATTTATCACCCGAGTGAGGTTGATGAAGAAGACGATGAGGAGGTGTCCGATGAAAGTATGGAGGAATAAGCAATGAGACGAGCTCTAGTTGGAAAAGGAAAATTGATGTGTTCCATTCCATGTTATTTCCTTCGCTTTATGTACTTTTATTTTTGTGTTGTTTAGATACTCATATGGCTTGTTTGTTTGATGTAGGTTTATGTGGATTGTCGTTTAAGGTTTTAAGTTGTGACAGATTTAGTGTGGTTTGGCATGTTAATCATTTGTGTTCAACCATAAGTTTCGTTATGCACTCTAAATTGGCCAAGCATGGCACATAGTTTGTTTTCTTTTGGATTAGATTCCTGATGACTATTGGATACAACAAACAATATGCATGCCTTCACAAGATTATCTCCACATACATGTTGTGCATGAAAGGTAGTGTGGTTGTTCTCTCTGCACATTGAGGACAATGATCATCTCTAACGTTGGGGGTAAGGAATATTTTCTTATGGTCAAATTGTTTTTGTGCTTTGAATTATCTCTTTAAAAGCTTTTGGGTGAAACTGTTTTAGGTATGTTGCTCATACATAAGTCAATGATAAGATCATGACAGTGAATTTGTAACATTGAGATTTTATTAACTTTCGTGTAATGTAAAGATGATAGTCGATGACAATTGCATTTGGTTATGATTCTCTCGGGAATAGATTTGATTGGTTGAGTAATTCGAAAACCTAGAGATGTTTTGTGTGTGTTTTTATGGGCAATAATTTTTTTTTTTTGAAAATTGTGCATAAACTCTAGAACTCATTTGATAACCACTTGAGGCGAAATCCTAGAATCCGCATTGCTTAGGATATGATTTAGGCAATTTTCTTTGGAACGATTGAGCCTTTCAAGCCAACCTATATTATTTTATCTCTAGTTAACCCTTTTGAGCCTATATATACACTTGGTAAGCCTTATTTTTTTTAGTTATAAACCAACTATATCTCACCTTGACGATGAAGCCTAAAACACTTTCCGAGCCATCTTATTGTGAGAGACTTAATTTAGGGTGACCTTATAAGAAAATCTCATGAAAAGAAGTGTGGTAGAAGAAAATGAATATATCTTTTGGATCACAACCTGAGTATGTGCAATGAGATAATTTAGGGGTTGTGAAAAGGAAAAAAAATATGATGATAGTAGAAGCAAGGTGGGGTAGACGAATTTTTTTTTTTTGAGTTACTATCTTTAAAAAAAAAAAAAACAAAACAAAACAAAAGAAACAAAAAAAAATTGGAAAAAAAAATTTGCAGAAAAATAGGAATAAATAGCTGGGGAGAAGAACTTGAAATGAGGTACATTACATGAGGGTTTGTGCTAATGTTGGAAGGAAGAGTTCAATCAATGTGAAAGAGTAGAGGGTGAGTGAGAAGGGAAGCAAGAAAGAGATCGATTGTTCATGGTCATTTACTGTAAAATATTAAGTCTCTTACATTTTGTTAAAAATTAATTTCCGTTCTTTCATAAACCATTACCCTAGCCTAACGTTACAACCATGAAAAAGACCTAATGATCCGAGGTAGTGATTGGATTCTACATTAGTGGAGAGTGGTTTGGTAAAAGTTAGCCTATGAAGTTTGATTGCACATTTGTTTTATTTTCATAATTTGCCTATGGAAGCTATGCATAAAATCATCTGGGTTTTTGGATGAATGATTTGTGAATGATTATGAGAGAGTCAATAACAAAAGTGTAGTTGAAATTCACTTATTCTTTGCATTTGTGTGTTGTTAATTATTCGATTTGTTCACATTGACACAATTTTTGAGACGATTATATGTATGGATCCTAAAATGTTTGTTTGAGTCTTTAGTTTTGAGTCTAGGTGAGGTTAGGTTTGGATGTTTGTGGGTATCATCGCTGGAAATCCTCACAAGACTATAACTTGTCCAACTAGGGCCGCTTAGGGGTTTAAAGGCTTGTTGCATATGCTAAATGCAACCGTGACAATCTACGGAAGTGATTTAGGATAGTTTAGATATAGACTTTATTTTGTTTGTGTTTTCAAGCTAAAGGACTTGTTCTATCACTTAGCTTGCTAGGGACTAGCAAGAAGCTGGTTGGGGGTTGTGATAAGAGCTTGAAAATATACATTTAGTTAGTGGTTTATGGGGATTAATTGTGGGAAATTAGGCTTAATTTGGTAAAGTTGCTTAATATTTTCATAATTGCCTTTTACGGGATCACGAGTGTTTTTGAGTGTTTTTCAAGCTACTAGTGCTTAAATGTTATGCTCAGGTGAAGAATCACGTTGGCAACGGAATGAGTGACGAGCGAAAACAAACAGATCAAGAATCGGAGTTGAATTAAAGAAGTTATGGAAGTTGAAGTAAAGAGAAGATTTTAGATTACGTTCCAGCTTGAGCATGCCTCAGTATTTTGAGAATATCTTGAGCTGTAGAACTTTGATTAAGACGATTCTTAAACCGTTGGAAAGCTGATTCAATGGGCTACATTTCATATGTTACCACTTTTTCATATTTCATCGTTATCAAGTTCAAATATCACCATCTCTGAAGCACAGTGGAATAATGAGGAAAGAAGGCCAGTAGCTACTGTGCCGTGGCACACTTTTTCCAATAGCTACTGTACCGCAGCACAGTACCGGGGCACAATCACAGAAGTTAAAAACTTGTTATCCGTTTTTAGGTAGGAGAATAGGGTTAAGGGTTCTAAATCAAATAGAATTAAGAAAAAAGGAAACCCTAACCCTTGTGCGATATAAAAGGAAGTCTTTTAGCATTATTTTAGGGATTCTTTGGTGAGAAGAAAGGGAAAAAAATCTGTAGAGAATAGAAGTAACAGAAGTTCTGGAGCTTTGATGCACAATATAGAGAAGTTTTCCTTGTTCTTTTCTTATAAACTCATGATGATTATTTTAATAAAGATGATTGTTTCTTTCATGTTTATTATGAACTAAATTTATTCTCTAGGGCTAAGATGTAGCCCAATCTCTTGATTATGTATTGATCTTTGATTGTTAATTTTTATTAAGAATTCTTCCTAAGTTTTACTATTTTACCTAATGCTTTTGATTCTTAAGGGCCCAAGAATTGAATGAACTAATGGACTTGGTTGAGATCGAGAGATGATACTTAGTTGGTCTACGATAGTAAAATCATAGGTTTAGCGAACGCTAGAGATAGGTTACCGTGACTTGTGAGGTTTTGGTAAATTCCATAGAGCATAATGATCTCCAATTGCTTAAATCTAATTAGAGATAATTCGGGTTAGTAATTAGGGGTTAATTTGATAATTATTCGAGAGAAAGTTATTGGAAATTTAGGGAGTTTGACATATAGGAAGAGCTTAATAAAATTAGCATAAGTGATCAATACATATGAATAAGAGTTGGTGTGAAATCTATGCCCTAGGTCTAGTCATCTTGTTTTTACCCAAAGGTTTATTTTAATTGTTCTCTTTTTAATTTCAATTGTTAATTTAATTTAGTTTAGATTTTCCTTGATACAATTTGGATTGATCAAATAGTGATAGGATAGTTTAATTGGTAATTGATAATAGTAATTCCCTTGGGTTTGATATCCGTAATTTTACATTTATTACTTGCACGATTTCCTACACTTGCGCAAATCTACAACAGTAATTAAAACCAGAAAGAAGAGCAAAATCAAAGGAACCACAGCAGATAGAAGTGATTAAACTCAAAAAACACAAAATAACTTACAAGCAAAGAGACGATAACTAGAAACCGGAAAGAGATGACGACGTGATTGGACAGGCGCAATGATGGTGAAGAATGGACAGCAGAAGAACGACGGTTAGGAGCAAATGTGAAAGAGAGTTAAGAGACAGAGCAAAGAGATTCGTGAGACTAAGAACTGAGAGTTAGGGATTTAAATTGCAAAAATCCTAAATCATTATTTTTTTTTTTTTTTAAATTTTGGTTTACCAAACCGGTTTCAGGTAACAAGATTTTTTGCTGGGATAAACCGAACCACCTATTCTGTTTTCCCATTAAACCAACCCGAAAGCGAACCGAATTCCCAAAAACACTAGATTTTCAGTCTGGTTTTTCGGTTAGGTTCAGTTTCCGGGTTTTTTTTCCTCCCTTATTCATAACAGAAAATTTTGTGCCAAGAGACTTCATAAAAAAAATCATTTTAATAAAAAAAGAAATACTAAAAGCGATTTTAAAAATAACGTGTTTAATAATAATAAGCTTCAATTGTCTTCTATCATTACAAGAAATCATCAACATTATAATTACAAAATTATCTCCTATAATAAAAAATCCAAACACAAAAAGGGGGTTTGCATGGGATGGTAATATCAAAGATCTGGATGAAGTTCATTGCGAGATCTCCGAGGAAGAAGATGAAAGTGCTCATGTTGTTCGTTATGATATTGCTATTTTTCACTCTCTAACATACACCCAAATGCACTTGCATGCACAGTCGCGAGAAAATTTACTTTTAAATTAGTTTTTCGGCTAACAAAACACTATCAATTTTGATTGTATTTTAGAGGTTGAGAAGAAAAAACTTATATAGAGCAGTTTGCTGATGTAATAAGAATGTCTTATAAAACGTATGAAGATACCATTTTAATTTTTAAAACCATTTCTTATTGAACGGTCTCACCTCTCATATAAATATTCCTTGAGTTTAGAAATTTTGTTGAGACTGTCTCATATAAATATTTCTTTGGAGGATTTTGTTTTATTGTTATTTGATCATTCTTGATTTATTATCAAGAAAAGTGATGATACAAAGACTGTCTAATATTAGCAAAATTTAAAATCAAAGTTACAATTTTGCCCCTCCATTGTTAACTTTCAATTAACTGTGGTATTAAGCCAAACTTCAGAGACTGTATGTGTCATTAACCTTATTAAGGAACTCTTAAATCCTTGTTAGAGAATATATTTAATTCTTAAATCAGTTTTATTAATGAATTATATAATAAAACAATTGTTTTCTTTGTCTTGAAGGGCGAAATGAAGATTTAATTTATGGGGTGACAGAACAGTAAAAATTTTAATAAAACTTGAACTTTAAATGTTTCTTCTTTTTTCATTTTAATACAAAATTAAAGAGATTTATTTTTTTATAATTAAAACTAATACCAGAGTTTTCCATTATAACAAAAAAGGATGTGGATGAGTGATCAGTATGCTTTATACTTTGAAAGTTCAAGAGACTTAATCCAAATTTATTTTTATTTACTTGAGAAATTAATCAAAAATTCCAAAGAGGTGAAAATGCTTCAGAGATCAAACAATAGATAATGGGAATAAAAAATAAACAAAAGTAGGACCCGAGGAAATCGGGGGAAGAGAGACGAAAGAAAGAAAGAAATATTGTAAGTTTTAATATTTTGCAACATGAAAATAAAAATAAAATGAAAAAAGAAGAACAAAAAAATAAACACCCGAGGCAGGGGCCTTTAATTTTTTTTTTTTTTTAATATTAATATGTACAATATCTAGATTTTGGCTCACTCTAACAAAAATATTAATATGTAATTAGTTTTTATTTTGGTCCATCCTAACAGAAATTTATGAATCTACCTCTAACCCGAGGAGAATCTTAAAAAATATAAAATAACAAAGGATATGAAAATCAATTATTAAAATCCATCAAATATTATCTTTAACAAAATATTAATATCCAGTAGAGTGTTTTCACAGTGACTTCAATTGATCTTCTTGTGTTCTGATGAGGCATAAAACTTCCAAAACGGTGAAAGGTTTTCATTTTTTCTTTATAGAAATTTGAAAAATCTTTGTTTGTTTTATTTCTCTTTTTATATATTTTACTTCTCTCTTATAATACATTAATCATTCAATCTAAATTAAGGTTTTTAACACAAAATTATAAACGGCAACAAACGATTGACATATTTAAGATAAACTTTTTCAAATGAACAAAATAAATGATAATTTAAAATAGTTTTATTTATTTCTTTGTGTTTTCAGTCAAATATGTGGAACACGTTTTCTTTTTTTGAATTTTGTTAATATTTTCAATATTATCAAAAAAACAAAAACACAAAATTCATATAAGAACACACCTTTAAATTTACTTTATTATAATGCAATAAACAATAAATGGGAAAACATGGAAAGAATGGTATTAATTTGTACGGAAAATATTTTTAGAAGTTTTATATGTTTGAATTTGGACCACTTGTTGGAGAAAACACTAACTTGAGGCTGTGACTGTGAGAGTTGCCTAACTTACTCCATTGACGTAGGCAAATAATCCAAAGAAAAGAAAGTTGTCTGCTCTTCTGTAATTTCATTATTATTCTCTTATTATCAAGACCACTCAGCACCAACATTGACTTCCCAAGCTGAAGACTCTTTTTCCTTTTTCTACGTAAATTTTCTCACAATTTACACTCGCCTTTCTGCCTCATTAAAAAATGACATCAAGGGATCTAAACAAGGAGAGAATGTTTTGCAAAAATCTCTTTATTTATTTATTTATTTTTTATAATCCGAAAATCTCTGAATATGTTTTGCAACTTGGGTTGGAAATTGAAACCCTATATCAAGTTTTACAGTCTATTTTGGGGTTTTATATATATACAACATTGATAATTGCAGAGTAATATTATGTTTTTTAAAGTTTTTATTTCAATTTTCTTTTCTTTCTTATTTACCATTTAAATTTACTATAAGTCGATTTAACACCAAACGCTTGTCCAACCAAAATTTAGGATATGTAGTATAATTAATTTCTTTTTAGGATAGGATCTTTTTACTTAAATTTTTGACATAAATTGAAATACAAATTCATGGTCATAGATTTATGGCAATATGATGGATACGAGATGGAAGTTGGAAGCAGTTATTTTTACCTCATTAACTCTTAAACCATTGAATTATTTAAGTTAAAAATTTAAGATAAAAGATCTCATCCATTTCTTCTATTTCTTAAATACAAGAGAATAAAGATGTGGAGGATTTCTTTTTACCAACCTAATTATTATGTTTCATATTAAAAATGCATCTCCAAAGAAGAATTAATGAAAATGGACTTTCTTCTACTTTAGTAATATATAGTCCGGATTTCTTGAATTATTTTGAAATAATGATATTTACAAAAGACTAACATATATTATTAGGAGAAGGCTTTGCCTATCCGACAGAATCATTTAGAAATATATTATTTGAAAAATACGTATGCTAAACCAGGAAATGATGCGCCGCAAGCAGCAGCAGTGATCCATGTAACAACTAGAGAGAAAAATTGAAAGGATGAAGAAGAATTTTCTTCTATAAGCTTAAGAAAACTAACAAGAAAAACTGAAATGATTCTTTTTCTAACTAACTATACAAGATACACATGATGTACTTATAAGCAAACATTGCATGACAAGAGTAAACGACATCGTTTTTACAATAAGCTTTTCTCATTTAGTTAATTTCCACTTTTGTCCTTTATTCTATCATTCCCCCATAAACCAAACATTCTCTACTTCTCCTCTTATCCTCATATTCCCTCTTCATCGTAACACTCACTGCACTTTCTTCACATCTGCAACAAGCTGATGAAGTTAGCGAACTGATTAAGCGAACAACAGCTGATGAAGTTAGCGAGCTAATTAAGCGAACAACAGCTGATGAAGCGAACAACAACAACGAACTGATGAAGTGAACAACAGTGAACTGATGAAGCGAACAGGACAACAGCTTTTAACCAGTACAAAACAAATCTGCAATGAGCTGATGCTGCGAACAAGAGCTGATGCAGCGAACAACAGCTGATGCAGTGAACAACAGCTGATGAAACAAACAACAACTGATGAAACAAACAACAACAGCGAACTGATGAAGAGAAGGGGACAACAGCTTTTGACCATTACAAAACGAATCTGAAATGAGCTGATGAAGCAAACAACAACTGATGCAGCGAACAACAGCTGATGTAGTGAACAACAACTGATGAAACGAACAACAAAAGCGAACTAATGAAGCGAACAGGACAACAGCTTTTAACCATTACAAAATGAATCTGCAACGAGTTGATGAAGTTAGTGAGCTGATGAAGTTAGTGAGCTGATGAAGTGAACAATAACAGCGAACTCAAAAAGCTCCTCTAACTTTGATCATTTTCAATTTTAAGCCTTTCTCAGTAAACAACAACTTTAACTGACTTCTTTCTTCATTAGGTTTTCTCTCCTACTAATTCTGCAACTTTCAATAACGAATATGCAACTTTTAACTTTTCCCTTAGCAGACGTAATGCACATCTATTTCAATGTGCTTCGTTCTGGCATGGAAGACCAACTGTTGTATTTGCAACAATAAACTATAGTATCTGCAACTTAACCAAACACCAACTGCTGTATCTGCAACAATAAACTACATAATCTGTAACTCAACCAAACAACAACTGCTGCATCTGTAACTTCAAACTTTCAAGTTGACAAAACCTACAAATCAACCAAACACCAACTGCTGTATACTTTCATTTACAGTAATCATCAAATACCACCACATTTAGCTTGGACATCAACTCACTAAAGTGTGCAGCTGACAGTGCCTTAGTGAGAAGATCTGCAATCTGTAACTTTGAAGGAACATACTGAATAGCCACTTTCTTTGCCAAAACTTGTTTCCGAATGTAATGGGCATCAATCTTAATGCGTTTTATTCTGGCATGAAACACGGGATTGGATGCAAGTGCTCCAACACTAACATTGTCACACCAAATCACAGGAATAGTATGAAAAGATAGTCCTAATTCAGTGAACATACTTTGTAACCATGCTACTTCTGTGGCAGTTTGAACAAGAGCTCGGTATTCTGCTTCAGTGGAGAAAAGAGCAACCACTTTTTGTTTCCTAGAGCTCCACTGAATCAAGTTTGGTCCTAAGTAAACACAAGAACCACTAGTGGATCTTCGATCTTCTAAATTACCACCCCAATCAGCATCAGCATAGCACTCTACATGTAAAGAACTTGCTGGTTTAAAATGAAGACCAAAATGTAAAGAACCTTTTATGTATCTTAACACCCTTTTGCAAGCTTGCCATTGCAACTTAGTAGGAGCTTGTAAGAATTGACTTAACTTATTCACTGTGAAGCTAATATCCGATCTAGTAAGAGTTAAGTATTGCAATGCCCCAACAGTACTTGGATACAATCCAGGATCCGAAACAGTTCACTATCTGTAGAGTTAAGCTTGACACCAACAGTCGTTGGAGTGGAAAAAGCATGTGCATCCATCATTTTAGTTTTCATCAGCAAGTCAGAAGCACATTTGGACTACTTTAGATGAATGCCATTTGAATTCCTGGTTGCTTCCAACCCTAGAAAGTACTTAAGGGAGCCAAGAGTTTTTAATGCAAAATGGTCATTTAGATCCTTCATCAACTGAGCTATAAATGCCTCATCTGAACCAGTAATCAATATGTCGTCAACATAAACAAGAACATATATAAAACCAGAATTATGTTGAAGAATAAAAAGACTTGAGTCTGAGACTGAATTTTGGAAACCTTTGAGCTGTAAGGCAGCTTTCAACTTGTCAAACCAAGCTCTAGGAGCTTGCTTAAGACCATAGAGAGCCTTGTTTAGCTTACAAACAGCATCAGGAAATACAGGACTCTCAAAACCAGGTGGCTGCTTCATGTAAATAGTTTCCGTTAACACTCCATTAAGGAATGCATTATTAACATCAATCTGCTACACATCCCATCCATTAGTTGCTACTAAAGTCAAAACAATTTGGATAGTGGTTGGTTTGATTACTGGGCTAAAGGTTTCGAAGTAATCAAGACCAGGGGTCTGTTGAAATCCCTTTGCAACTAGCCTGTCCTTGTATTTCTGTAATGTTCCATCAGCATTGAATTTGGTGCGAAAAACGCATTTGTTTCCTACTATGTTCATATCAGAAGAAGATGGCACAAGAGTCCATGTATTATTGTGAACAAGTGCATCAAATTCAGACTGCATAGCAGCCTTCCACTTAGTACTTTTAAGAGCATCAGAAACTATTGTAGGTTCAGCTTCAAGTAATTCAATGGACTCTAATTCTTCAGCAACAAAGGCTAAATGATAGTCATCATGAAAATCAGGTGAATAACAGGTCTGAGAAGATGATTTAGATCTGGTAATCATAGGGTGTATGTTGACAACTGCAAAGGTAGTAGGACAGGAAACTGTAGTATGTATACCCAGACTTAAACCAACTGAAACCAGCAGCAAACTGAGAGGAAGGAAGATCAACTACAAGTGGACATGGTGAGAGGGAGCAATCTGTAAATCTTGTAGTAGCAGCAGTTTCTAAGATTGGATTAGGAACACTAATGGTTTCAGAAGAGCAACCAAAATTGTTACAGGGTAAGGAACATTGATCAGGAGAGTTATTTGTAGATATTGGTGTAACACTCGCTGAGGATGGAGTAGTACAGTTAATGGAAGCAGGTAGTAAAGGAGAATTTACATATGGATTAAAAGATGAAGAGTTGAGAGGAGAGGAATTCTTACCAACTGTTATATCATCTGAAACAGGATTGTTAGGAGCAATTTTTACTACAGAAGGATCAATGGCTGCTGGAGACTGCACAGAATAAGGGACAGACCGAAAAGGAAGAAATGAAGTGTGTGAATTTGTGGAAGTTTTAGACTTGGTTGAAGTGTCAGTATTAGGAACTTGACTAGAGGGTGTAAAGCTAGAAGGCTGAACTAAAGAGGGTTGAAACAAAGAATTAACAGCAAAAGGGAATTCACATTCATTGAATTGAAAACTAGGAGTAATAACAATCTTACCATCAGGAGTTAGACATTTGTACCCCTTATGAATCAAACTATACCCTACAAACACACTCTTAACGGTATGAAAATCAAATTTATGTTTATTGTAGGTCCTCATGTTAGGAAAACAAGTGCGTCCAAAAACCTTTAAACCATCATAAATAGGAACCTTATTAAATAACATTTGATAAGGTGACAAATTACAAATAGTGGCAATAGGCATTCTATTTATCAAATATAAAGCAGTTTCAAAGGCTAGCCACCAATATTGAAGGGGCATGTACACATGAGCAAGCAATGTTAATCCAAATTCTACAATGTGCCTATGTTTCCTCTCACTTCTACCATTTTGTTGGTGAATATAGGCACAAGAGTGTCTAATTTGTATGCCTTGATCAACTAGATAAGGTAAGAGAGCTTTATATTCTCCTCCCTAGTCAGATTGTAGGCTTTTAAGGTTATACCCAAACTGCCTCTCAGCTAAGTGTTTAAATTTTATAAAAACTGACCTAACTTCAGCTTTGGTTTTAAGAGGAAACAACCATGTAAACCTGCTATAGTCATCTAGAAATTGAACATAGTATTTAAAGCCTTCAATATATGTGAAGGGGGCAAGACCCCAAACATCACTATGCACTAACTCTAAGGGTGCTGAGGCATGAGAATGTGAAACTGGAAAAGTAGTGTGGTGTAACTTTCCTAACTTGCAAGCATCACAAAAAATATCAGGAGAACTAGCTGAAGTGTTCATATTTGAAGGAAACTTAATATGCAAATTAGTGAGAATATGATGTTGAACTTGTGAGTGAGGATGGCCCAATCTTTTATGCCAAAGTAAGTAACTATCAATATTAACACTTGCTATCAAACAATGTGGAGTAATGAAATGTGCATGAGCAGTATCAGTTTCAGCAGTAAATGTGCAAGCATTAATGTTGGCAAAATCAGAACACACATTAGCAGAATCAGAACACTCATTAGCAAAAGTATGTGGTTGAGCAATACAATTATCAGAACAAGAAGTTTTATTATTAAAAAAGAAGCTATATTGATCAGTATTAGGATTATGGACTACATCATCAGTTTTGTTTCTTGACATAGACTGATTGATATTATCAGATTCAGACTTAATGAAACTAATAGAATTATTACAAATTTTATTAGGAGCACATTGCCCAACATCAGACTCAACTGACACAAAAGAAGCACCACAGTGACCAGGTTCAGCTAAAACAAAAGAGGTATTAGACTCAGCTAAAACAGAGGAGTTTCTACAATTTATTGACTCATATGGAAGACCCTGTGAAGCTGGAGCAGAAGCATTGACAGAAACTACATTAAAGGATGGTGTAGTCAAATAAGGAACAAGTGAGGACTGAGAAAAGGAGGGATTCAGCTGGTACAAACCACCTTTAAGATCCCCTTGCAGTAAAATTGCTCCTGTGTACTTGTCCTTAACAACACAGCAGTTAGAGTCAAATTCAACAATAACATTGTTGTCTTTAGTGAATTTAGAGATGCTAAGTAAGTTTTTTGTTATCTTAGGCACACATAGAATGCTTTTAAGGTGTAAACACTTGGAATGAAAAGCACTTGGAATAGCAGAATAACCAGTATGAGAAATATGGAGATACTCACAACTACCTACTTGAAGTTGATCCTTTCCAGAATAGTTTTGGCTAACATTCAGTTGATTGAGATCTGATGTAACATGATCAATAGCCCCTGAGTCCATATACCATATGGGATCAGTAAGTGTAAGTGAAGTGGCAAGAGCAAACTGCTGTGGTTGTGGAGAGGACAGTGTTGGAGGTGTTGAAGAGTGATAAAGTGAATCAGGTGCTGAGTTTAAATGAGGACCAGAACCAGCATTTACAAAATGAGCTTGGCTTTGACTAGGTACCTGTTGACTAGGAACACCAAAACCATTAACAGTAGCATTATCGCCAAATAACCCAACACCAGAATTGAATCTATCCGATGGAGTTCCAAAGTGAGCAATATGAGACTGCTGTTGAGAATGAGATAGTCCTCCAGATCCACTATACTGCAGAGCACTAGGTGTATGCTGTCTAGTGCTATTATACTGAGAATTGTTATGGTGGAAGTGGTTATTGGGTTGTGGAAGATATGAACTATCATAGTAGGGTTGTTGTTGTGATGTGTTAGCTATGGAGGATTGAACCATGCCATTATAGGCAGAGTTATATCTGTGATAGCACTGACCAACAGAATGTCTTACTTTATTACATAGTTAACAAATCAATTTTCCTCTCCTAGTATTTCGACCTCTACCCCTGCCATGTGACATTCCTCCAAAGGCAGGTGGCTTGTTATGATATAGGGCTTGACCAAAATTTTGACCATAATTCTAACCAAACTGCTGTCCAAACTGTTGAGGTGCAGCTAAGACATGATATTGAGGATAATGAGGATTTCCTAGTGACATTAGAGTAGGTGAAGCAGGATACAATGGACTAGACACTCTATCAGTTCGAGGACCTTCTAACTCAACTTTGGAAACACGATTTATATCACTAGTGAAACCATGTAAGCTATTTAAAGTACCAGTAAAGGCTGTATGTGCTGAACAGTTATACAGATCTATTGTATTGAACTTTTCAAGTCTTATTTCATATTTCTACAATAGAAATTGGGCCTCTTGCAGTGTGACAGAATCAAATTTTGACTCAATGCGCGATGTTAATTCACTACAACTGCATCAAATTCAGGTCCTAGTCCATCTAGAACATACTGTAATAGATCCTCATCAGCAATCACCAGTCCATTAGCAGATAAACTCTCAGCAATCTCTTTCATTTTTGTTAACATAATCACCTACACTTAGATTTCCTTTTTGTGTGGTTTGAAGAAGATTCTTGAAATGTAACGATCTAGCCTTTGAGTCAGTATTGAATTCATTCTCTAAAGCAAACCATATTTCAGTAGAGCTCCTACATTTTAACACATATCCAAATATACTCTTTGAAATTGACGCCAAGAGCCAACTTACTAGAAACTTATTAGTTCTTTTCCACATTATATAGGCAGGATTCAACTGTTCATTCACTGAAACATTACTAGATTTAACCTCTCCACTAATTTGACCTAGGTCTTGAGTAATTTCAGAATCAGTAATGATAAGAGGTGAGGGACATGAAATATTACCGAGGAGATGATCCTCAAGTTTGTATGAACCAACAGTGGATATCACCTGAGAACTCCAAAAACGATAATTGCTTTGAGTGAATTTGGGATTGATGACTTGTAAACTGGTAGCTAGAGCTAACGTTGTTCGATTTGTTGACTGATTCAATAATTCGTTTGAATTGTTGAGTTCATCGGAAGTTTTAGGAGGAATCGCCATTAACGCAAGTCAGTGGCTCTGATACCATGTAACAACTAGAGAGAACAATTGAAAGGATGAAGAAGAATCTTCTTCTATAAGCTCAAGAAAACTAACAAGAAAAACTGAAATGATTCTTTTTCTAACTAACTATACAAGATACACGTGATGTACTTATAAGCAAACATTGCATGAAAAGAGTAAACGACATCGTTTTTACAATAAGCTTTTCTCATTTAGTTAATTTCCACTTTTGTCCTTCATTCTATCAATCCACAACTTGGGTTTATCTCTCAGTAGCATGCCCATCACCGCAACAAATCCATAAACGGTCGCAACATAGCCTATTCCGGTAGTGATTCGTGCTACAATTCCAGGCTTGTGGCCGTATACTACAATACCAAGTAGGCAACAAACAAACCCGATAACGTTACAAGCTGTAGCAGAACGCACAAGGATTTTAGCATTTTGGGACAAAGAATTGTTGTTGCTCCTATCGGACCCAACTGTCAATAATGTTAGAGCTACTTGGGTAGTTATCACCAGAAATGTCTCTATCAGTCTAGGACGATTGAGTAGTGGTTTTCTACTTTTAATTGAAAACGAGTTCCTTCGGCTCTCAAAAAATGGTGGCATTATGTTCAACACTATATCTGTAGGCGATGCTAGGGTTGAAATGGAAGAGTTTTGATCTAAAACTTGAGTATGACTGTGATCATGAAAGGATGTCTCACAAGGTGAAGCATGAGTAGTGATGGCAATGGGCCAGGCTGGGACCGAGTACCTCTTAGCCCAGGCCCAAGCCCGACCTCATGACACCGGCCCGAGCCCGTTACAGGTATGATAGGCAAAGCCCAAGCCCAGCCCGACGGGTTTTTTATAACCGCAAGCCTGGCCTAAGCCCGCTTTTTTAATAATGTTTATTTTTAAATATTAATAAATTTCAAATTTTTTTTATATTTTTAATTTTAGAAATAGTTTTTAAATATTAATTGATGCTATTTCTGCAAATAATTTAAGCAATAAGTGAGCAATTAAAACTCCATAATATTTGATTATACTAACTTTTCAGCTGTGCATAATATGTTATGGTGAAATCCACTTTTATAAGTTGAACCAAACCCATCTAACTCATTTAAAGGCAATTTTAACATGTTAAATGTTCAATATGGGATGAAAATTCAGGTTAGGGTTTGGGAAAAATGGATATATATATATGTAGGATAATATTGTAATTAAATATATAGTATAAGGGTAAATTAGTAAAATTAATACTAAAATTTTTGGGGAAGGTCAGGTCGGGCCTGGCCTAAAGGCATACCCATGCCCGGCCCATACCCGAGGTCAGGCCTTAAAATCAAGCCCAAGCCCAAGCCCACCAACCTCGAGTAAAGCCCACCCCTTTCGGGCTGGGCCGGGCCGGGCTGGGTATCGGAAAATGTCGGGCCCATTGTCATCTATAAGCTTGAGATGGCTGAGAGCTCTTGCCACAAAACTGGTAACTTGTAGCAGTTATTAATTCATCATTAGCTGCCATCGATTATTGCTTGGCAATGGCTTGAGAAAATAACGAAGGAATAGTATGTTCCTGAAAGTGCTGAGATAAGATAGCCATGTGAATGAACTCATCTAAAGAATGAGTTCCTAGGATCATATTTTCAAGGACTGGTTGCATGGAATGTGTTCATTTGTGGCATAACTCCTTAATCAAAGGCATTGGTTGTTCAAAAGTTGCAACAGTTGGCCTTTTCTCTGCTTGATTACAAAAGCAACTAGAGGTTACATGTGCAAAACCTGAATGATTAGAAGCCCCTCCAGGTTGAACTAATTTCCACAACTCACATGGGCATTTTTCAAGATACTCTAACATACAACGTTTCAGCAACACAGGGAACCGCCGTTTCATTTCCCAGATTGAAAGAGCAAGCTCAAGCCCCAAAGGATCAAACAAGAGTGGATTTCTGAAGTAGAACTGAACCTGAAAATTGTCAAACCATGCCAAATAAATGATAGCTATCTGGAATATAAGATATTGCAATAAAAAAAGGAGCTCGATTAGGCAAATGAATATACCTGTTGATTAGGAGAAGCTTGTAGCGTTGATGATGAAGAGGGAGCCATTCTTGAAGAAGGAAAGAAAGGCTTAATTAATCAATGCTATGGACTAAGATACACCTTACTATATATAGTACGAAAGAATTTTTGAAGGCTCAATTAATGCTACTGGTTAAAAGCACTTACAAAAAGAAATAACAAATCAATCAAAATAATAATTCTTCTCTGCGGGAATTTCTTGGAAATTCTTACTTAACATCAAAGCGTGTGGTAGAAGATGACTTCTCTTGCAAACTATTGAATATAGTCTACTGGGTCAGCGGTCAAATCTCCGAGGGAAAATTGAGACCAATTTCTTGTCTAAGTTTCCTGCAATTCATGTATATGATTGATATTGAATTTATTTGATAACACTGTCATCCACTTTTAAGAGAAAATCTTATATGAGACAACCTCACCACTTTAAGGAGTTAAACATAAAATTGTAAGCATAAAAATGAAATTAACTGCTTCACGGGACAGCATTGATAGTGCGCATGTCACATTTTCCATTGCTAGAATATCTATTTTCTAACTAACATATATAAGTGAATAAATCTCTAATCAAGACAGTTATGATGAAATTAATGTCAAAACAATCTAATTAGAAAAAACTCCATAGAAGATTTAGTGAAAATGTATAAAACACACTATTAGAGATCTTTATCGTAAGAAAGCTGTGGAAGCTGTTACATCAGATTTACCTTCAGGATCTCTTCCGGTTACCTAGCTGATCACGATGTGTTCTATTAGCTCATTTAGATCTTCTGTTATGCACTTAGTTAGTGATTCAAATATTTAAAATTGATTTACTTATCCATGCTGATATTTATGTTGTAATTCAAAATCTTGTAATCCTCTATATATATAAATATACACGAGAGCTGGTATCTTAAGGAACCATATCTTACTTTCTTTCAATCTTAACTTGGTATCAGAGCATTCTTTGCTCACGCAACTCGATCCCATATGGCCTCATCAATATCTTCCACTGCTTCCTCATTTGTTATCCCAAATATCACATCCTTGGTTTCTGTCAAATTAGATGGAACCAATTACTTGAATTGTACAACCCAAATCATTCATGTGCTTAGAAGCCATGACTTACTAAGCATTGTTGATGGTTCAGAGGAATGTCCTCCTCAATATCTTGGTGATTCCATTGAGAAATCTACTTCTGATATCAATCCACAATATGTGGTTTGGCAGAAGAAAGATCAATTCATTTTAGCATGGTTAAACGCCACTCTCAGTGAGAAAATTCTTTCTACAGTTTACGGTCTTACCACATCCAAGATGGTCTAGAACACATTGGCCAGCAGATTTGCTCCTCAATCACGATCTCGTATCTCCCACCTCAAAAGACAAGTTCAAACCTTACAACAAGGGAACAAAACCTGCTATGACTACCTGCTTTTAGCAAAAAGTTAGTCTAATCAACTCACTACAGTAGGTAAATCTGTGGATGAAGAAGACTTAATCTCTTATGTCATTGGAGGTCTCAACCCTATCTATAATCCTTTTATCACATCATTCAATTTTTCCACCCAAGACAAATCCATCTCTTTTGATGATTTCCAATCTGAATTGCTCAATTATGAGCAACTCCTTGATTCTCAAAACAAGTCCTTTCCCAGTGATGGCACTCAGTTTGCCTTCTTCACCAACAAACCAAAATTTCATCATGGCAAGAAACCCAAATATCCCACTCAGCAAGCCAAACCTCTCTCTTCTCCTAAGCCTAATCCCACTACCACACCTGCCTACATTTCCTTAAAACCACAACCTTCTGGCAGCCCTTTTTTCTCCACCAAATTCCCACCAAGTCAAATCTGTGGTAAGCCTAACCATCAAGCGCTTGATTGCTACCATAGAATGGATTTCACCTACTAAGGTCGACACCCACCAGCACAATTAGCAGCTATGGCAGCCCATACACATGTCACACAAGAGGATGAACAACCTTGGTACCTTGACAGTGGTGCAAACAACCACATCACCTCTGAGTTGGAGAATCTAACACTGCAACAATAGTCATATCAAGGGAATGACAAGGTCATAATAGGTAATGAAGGAGGTTTGCTCATCACCAACACTGGTTCTTCTATGCTTCTCAATTCCAAACACAGATTTCTTTTACATAATATCTTACATTGCCCAAAAGCATCATCCAAGCTTTTGTCTATACAAAAATTCTGTCATGATAATAACTGTTACTTTGTTCTTACTTCTTCTCACTTCTTTGGTGAAGGATCTACAGACCAAGCAAATTCTTCTTCAAGGACAAAGTGAAGCTGGCATGTACCCTCTGTACCTCAAGCAAATGAAACTCAATAAATCAATACCAAAAGCTGCTCACATTTCTTCCTTTACTATTGTCCAAGGGGTCAGAGCTCCAATCCATATCCTTGGAATGCTTCTGACCCTATTGTTTCTAGAGTTCTTAGAGAGGTTATGCTTCCTATTTCTGGCCCTGTAAAACACAATAAAGTGTGTGAGTCCTGTCAAGTTGCTAAGAGTCACAAACTTCCCTTCTTTGAGTCCAACAACAGATCTGTCCATCCTCTTGAATTAATTCATTCGGATGTATGGATATCTCCAGTGTCATCAGTCAGTGGATGTAAACTCTATGTCTTATTTATTCATGATTATTCAAGATTTACATAGTTGTTTCCTTTAAATTCTAAATCTAATGTGTTTGCCTGCTTTATCAAGTTTAAACAACTTGTTGAGAATCAATTCTCTCGGCAAATTAAACAACTTCTCACTGATAATGGTGGAGAATATTTATCCATTGCCTTTCAAACTTTTCTCTCTAAAAATGGTATCCTACACAAACTAACTTGTCCCCACACATCTGAGCAAAATGGCATTTCAGAGAGAAAACACAGGCATGTAACTGAAACAGGTATCTCACTCTTAGCACAGTCTTAGCTTCCTTCTTGCTACTAGGTAGATGCTTTCCTTACAGCCACCTATGTTATAAACCAACTTCCCACACTGTTCTGAACAATCACTCTCCCTTTTTTACTTTGTTTTGTAGATTACTCCTTCCTTAAGACCTTTGGTTGCACCTGTTATCCCTTGCTGAGACCATATAATCCCCACAAATTAGCTTTTAGAAGCACCTAGTGTGTCTTCCTTGGATATAGTTCAAACCAGAAAGGTTATCGGTGTCTGGATTTAAAAACAAATAAAGTCTATATTTCTAGACATATCATATTTGATGAGTTGAGTTTTCTTGTTGCTGCTATAAAGGATCCAACTCCAGCCTCCTCATCCTTGCAGGAAAATTTTCTCAGCTCTGGTAGATCACCACAATCAGGTTCATGCTCTCCTCTCTCACCATCTTTTTCAATTCCCTCATTTACAAATTCTGCACCTCCTATTTTACCTATACCAGAACCTTCCCAGAGCATTTCCCCCACATCAGTATCTACTAAACTCGTATCCTCTCCCTTAGACTTATTTCCCTTGACTGATGCACCCATTTCAGACTCACCATTTGATACCTCACCTAGTGACTTATCCTCTCCTCCTGTTGCCCCAGATTTATCTCCCACAAATTTCATACCTGCGACACAAACCCATCAAATCATTACTCGATCCAAAACCAATTCCTCCAAACCCAAATTGTTTCCAGATTACCATCTCTACTATTCCACTAAACATCCACTACAAGCCTTCTCTGCCATTACCTTACCCCCTGAACCTCATACTTACAAAGAAGCAATGAAGGACCAGCATTGGATTGATGCTATGCAAGCTGAATACAATGTTTTGCTGTCTAATCACACTTGGACTTTATGTCCCCGACCTTGCCACAAGAAAGTTGTGAGGAATAAATAGGTGTTTAAGCTTCAACAGAAATCAGATGGGATCATTGACCACTATAAAGCTAGATTAGTAGCCAAAGGGTTTGATCAAATTGATGGTGTAGACTTTAATGAGACCTTTAGTCCTGTTATTAAACCAGCAACTATTCGATTGGTGTTGGCACTAGCAATTCACCATAACTGGGCTATAAGACAGCTTGATATTTCTAATGCATTTTTGCATGGCTTTCTTGAAAAAGAGGTATATATGGAGCAGCCTAAAGGGTTCGAGGATCCGCACTTATTTGATTATGTGTGCAGACTACACAAGTCCATCTACGGACTTAAACAAGCTTCTAGAGCTTGGTTCTTAAGACTTTCTCAAGCACTACTTGCTCTCGGATTTAGTGGCTCAAATGTGGACACATCCCTCTTTACATTTCACCACAACAACATATCTGTGTTTGTCCTCATTTATGTTGATGATATCATAGTTACAAGTAATTCTCCTTCATCTATTGATCACCTCATCACTCTACTTGGAGCTAACTTTGCTATCAAAGATATTAGATCTCTATCTTATTTTTTAGGCATTGAGGTTCAACATACATCAGACGGGCTCCATCTCAGCCAAGGCAAATATGCTACTGACCTCTTGCATCGCACAAAAATGGCTGGAGCTAAACCAACTCCTACCCCTTGCACCTCAGGAGCTAAACTCTCAAAATTTTCAAGGGATCCACTCACTAATGCTACTGAATACAGGACTATAGTGGGAGCCTTGCAATACCTCACACTTACTAGGCCCAATCTCTCATTCAGTGTTAATCAACTTTGCCAATTTCTCCACTATCCAACCACTGAACATTTAATAGCTGCTAAAAGAGTGTTGAGGTATATCAAGGATACCTTAAACGTTGGACTCAAATTCAGCAAAGGGTCACTTCACCTCAATGGATTTTGTGACTCGGATTGTGCAGGTTCTCCAGATGACAGAAAGTCCACCTCTGGCTATTGCATATATCTTGGTCCTTGTCTCATTTCTAGGTCAGCAAAGAAACAACTAGTTGTAGCAAGGTCAAGCACTGAAGCTGAATACCGATCTATGGCTTTTACTGTGGCTGAACTTTACTGGCTTAGGATGTTGTTGAAAGAACTTCACATACCACTCACAGCTCCACCTTGTTTGTGGGTGGATAATGTTGGTGCTTTAGCTCTCTCTTCTAATCCCGTATTCCATGCTCGTACTAAACACATCGAGGTTGATTACCACTTCATTCGTGAGAAGATTTTTAATAAAGATATCCAAGCCAAATATATCTCCACTGCTGCCCAGCCATCTGATATCTTTACCAAGGGGCTGACTTCATCTCGATTTCTACTTCTTAGGGACAAGCTAATGCTTCGTGACCTCCCTATCACCTTGAAGGGGGATGTTAGAGATCTTTATCCTAAGAAAGTTGTGGAAGCTGTTACATCAGATTTACCTTCAGGATCTCTTCCGGTTACCTAGCTGATCACAATGTGTTCTGTTAGCTCATTTAGATTTTCTGTTATGCACTTAGTTAGTGATTCAAATATTTAAAATTGATTTACTTATCCATGCTGATATTTCTGTTGTAATTCAAAATCTTGTAATCCTCTATATATATGAATATACATGAGAGCTAGTATCTTAAGGAACCAGGTCTTACTTTCTTTCAATCTTGATTCACACATCCTAACAAAATTAAAAATAAAAACTACCACGGGAACAAGCCAAAAACGAGAAAATGAAAGAGGAATATGGCTAAAGTTTATGGTATAAGCTTCTAAATTTTTAAGTTAATTTTAATAATTTAATATAAAAATAATTTCAAAATAATAATCGGGTATTAAAAATATTTGTAAATAATAGAAAATATTTTAAATATGATGTATAATTTATATGCAAATATTTGGATAGTTTAGAGAGAAACTCATGGGGCTTGGTGGGTAAAATTAATTAAAATGGTATCGCTATATGTTAAGACTCTACGTGTGAACATGCTTAGGCTAGACAAGAGTAAGTCTGGTCAAGTTTCCTTTGATAGATGGGGAGATGGGATTTGTATGAGAAAAGAGGAGCATGAAGAAAGAGGCAGCCAATTAATTGGATGAATGAGTTTGGAATTTTAATGAAAATGGTATTGTGATTTGGTGTGCGGTTGGAATGACATGATGTGTAACGTTGACCCCAAGTGTCGCCAAAATAATGAACCATTCTATAATAATTTCAACTATAATTATTCAATTAGTGTTCATTCAACTATAGTATAATTTCAATTTCACAAGTATCTCGTACACATATATAACTATTGGTGTATACTCACACCATCTTTACAAACTCCAAAAAACATTTAAGATAGGTTTATATAGATCAATAAATAAATAGTATTCTTTGATTGGTCTTCAATGACTGTATTTCTGAAGACCAAAGGGAGGAGCTTTATTCGATCAGATAAATGTTTACAGAAATTACACAAATTAGACAAATAGACTGGTCGCCATTTCAACAAATATTTCTTCCAATTACCATACCTACCTTTTTTTTTTTTTTTTTTTTAAAGAAATTTTATGAAGAAAAAGATCACTTGAAACAATTATTTATTCCAATTACCAAACCTCTCTTCAGTCTTCACAAACGTGCGAGTGACTTTGACATCATTATCATTATTATTATTATTATCCATTCGAACAATTTCTCTTTGCCTGTGCATTTTATTTTTCTCATTTAAACTTTCATGTTGATTAATAAGCGTGTGGGTTTTATGATTAATTTATTTAGAACAAGTTATTTTAATATAATTTGTGATGTATGTTGTCATCGTTACTTCATTTAAGAAGAATTTTTTTATTTGTGAAATAGTTATTTTACATGTATACTTAAGTTTTTTTAATGGTTGGGTTTGTAATTAGACATGCAGACACAAAGATTGCAAACTACCTGATTGTATTTGTATACCTGAAGGGTCAGAGATTATTTCCATTCCTGGTAGTGGTAACCACTAGATATGCATGCCAACTGTGTGGAGCCTTAAGCGACAAGCACGTCCATTCTAGCTATATGATAACATGCCTACTTCAAATTTGGAACGTTTAAGTAATAAATTATATTATAATATTTAATATATATACTTTTGAAGAGAGTAGTGGCATCAACATATTTTTACTATACTATTATTATTATTATAATTTTTGTACATGCTTACAGGTTGTGGGAAAATCTATTGTAGGTCCATTTCATGATAATTCCAAAGCCAATAATAGATACTACGAACCTTTTTTTATTTTTTTTTTTTTTTTTGCCCAAGGAATTATAAGAATTTAACTATGATTCCTTTTGTGTGTCTAGGGTATACCTCAAGTTGACAACTTAAAAGGTGAGGACTTTGTAATTTTATTTTATTTTATTAAACAATTTAAAAAATTTTATTCCCAATTTTTATGGAATGAAAGTGATTTATGTATAGAGGAAATTTTGAAAACTATTTGAGTTTGTATCAGTAGATGATTTTCCCAATTTTTTTTGTATTAAAGTTCACTCTTGTGCTTGGAAAATAGTAATGCTCTCACAATTGGTCAGATAGGCGAGACCCATAGTAAGCAGAAGGGACCCATTTGTGAGTTAACTAATTACGAGTTGTCACATCAGGGGTTGTAAACCTAACATTTTTTCTTGAAACACTATTCTACTATTCAAAAGTAATACTGTTCACTTGAAGTTACTATTCACATAACCTAAAAATCACCCAATTCTCATGGCAAACAAAACCACATTGTCCTCACCTTCACCTACACCCACAAAATCACCCAATTCTCATGGCAAACAAAACCAACTCCTTATCAACCCGAGGAGGATGATGAGAATCCAAGCCCATTGTGTTCTTTAAACATGTAATATTGTTCATTGAAGATTCAAGAAGCCCAACTCTTACAAGGAGGACAACATTCGGCCTAAGCACTCAAAGAATCTCACAAACTTGTCCAAAATGTGTTAAAGGTCCAAGACATGGCACAAGCCCTTTTGTGTAGCCCAATCCGTGAAGATCAAGTGGAGAGAAGCTTAATTGGTCCAAGCCCAATGTGTAGATGCTATTTGACTCAATTTGGTGAAGGAAAATTAAGTAAAATACAATTAGGGACATAAATCATTAATTTAAGGAGTGGTTGTCCTTTGCATTAAATGGGTATGGTTTGCATTTTATAATTGAATATTGAAGAATTAGTCCTTAATATTTTTGTGTAAGGTTTTGTAATATTTATGTAATATTAATTAAGGCATTTCTCAACTTTTTTAAAGCCTATATAAATGCCACTCTTTCATAATATGGATTAGACAATGAATATTAAATTAATAGTGTTTCCATGGAGAGTTGTGTTTCTCTTCTTTGAATTCATTTACCCAAGTTCGGCCAAGCTTCGTGGTGGATTGATTTTCAAGCCGGTGGAGTCTCCTTTAAGCTTGAATGATCCTTGGCCATCTATCTTGTAAGTTTCCCCATTTGGTTAACATTCATCTCACTTTTCGAGTTTGGCTTGTTTTGTTGTGTTCCAAATTTGAGCTGTGTATTTCAAGTGGAATGAGTTTGTGTTGATTGAAGCTTGATAAAAAGTGTTGTTCTAAAGTGATATAAGGGTTGTGTGTGCTTGTAGAGTGTTGGCCGAATTGTGTTAGGGTGTTGCAAGTGAATCCTAACTTAGGTTGAGTTGAAATTGGTTGAAATAAGGTGATATATGGATTAGGTTGCATGAATTCATATCACTAAACCCAACTCCTTGCTTCATAATTAGGACTTGAACAAAATGAAATATTTTGTTCAATCTCTACTTTGTTTGCTTTCGTAAATGAACTTTTAAATCACAAATTTGTTTGAGTAAAACTGTCCTTTATATTATAGAAAGTTAACAAATTAAAAAACAGAAAAGATATATAATGTATAATTACAATAACAATTACTTTATAATAAAATTTCATTGTTTATTTTGCTGTTATTGGACATTAAGGAGGAGAGAGGATAGGTTGAGAAGATTAGAAGAAGGTAGAGGAGATTAGGTGAAGGGTAAATTTGAAATAAATTAAAATCTATTTAAGTTTTATTTTTTTTGGAAGTGATTTTTAGCCCCCTTAGCATTGATAATAGCTCCATTATTAAGTATATTTATATTTTAAAATATCTTTTTAAACCCGATTTAATACCAAAATTACCCCTTTAGACTTAAATATGGTATTTCTTTACAGCTCATTTTCCTAATTTTTAGTTCATTTGGAATTTAATAGATTTAGATCATCTCCTTATTTTATTATGCTAAATTGGTAAAGATTCATTGACATATTGCAGTTATAATAATTAGATGGTAAATATCTATGTATTTAATTTTTTTTTTTTTCCCTCTTAAGTCAACTAAACTCAAGATTTTGTTTTCTTAATTATTAAGTAGTTTTTTTATATCTTCTATCCTTCTTCTCTCAACCAAAATTCAATGAAGTAAAAAGTTATTATTCCTAAAAGAACTCTAAACACTCTAAGAAAATCCACCGTGATTGAGATAATATGTTAAATAGAAAGTTTTACGTTTTTTTTTAATTGGAATAATTTACAACTTCAAGTTCAAGAAGAGCAAACATAATTAGAGTCTATCATTTTTGAAGAAAAATGAAAAATAAGGACATGAAATTCATATTGGGATTTAAACAAAGAAAATTAAGTCTAATGGAGAAGTGAAAAGTGATTATTTTTTGTTTTTTGTTTTTTTAAAGCAATTTAAAGAATAAACTATGAGTTTTAAAAGTTGTGAAAAATTATAAATAAAAGTAGAGATATACTTAGAATCTATAATGTCCTCTACAGTAATTCTTTTTAAGGTTAAACTTGTCAAAATAAAAAAAAAAAAAAAAGTTTGAAAAATTAGGTTTACTGATAAAAAAAAAAAATGTGGGGGTTAAAAATTAATGGGCTTAAATAAAACCACTATTTTCCTTACTACATCTTAGCCTTGTAGTAATGGACCATCGATGATTTAAAGTGAAATTAATTTCACTACTACTTTCTTTCATTTTCAAGTTGTTAGTAGACTAGAACCTAATGGACCATCGATTTATCCAGCCCATCAACTGGAAAATAGTAAACAGTAGCATTATTTATTTCCTATTAGAAATTAGATTTCTCTAACTGTCAATACTAGTTAAAATTATTTTAAAATATAATAAACAAATACTTTTTATTTTAAAATTGTCTCCGTACATTATTTTTTTCTTCTAAATTTCTTTGTTAACCTCAACATTCATATCTATATATATGTTTTCTCTAGGGTTAAACTTCAACCACATTTTTTCTTTTGATGGGAAAAAATAAATACATTATTCTATTCCAAGAGCGTTGTAGTTTTGTAACTTTTGAATTTCAGTTGGATTTTGAAATTTTTGACTGTCAAAGTCAACGTTTGAATTTGAGAATGGGTGGAAAGTTAATTATTTTCTTAACTAGGGGTGGCAGAAAAATACGCAATAGTTAGGGTGAGAAAATGTATTTCTACTTCTTTTGAGTCAATAGAACGAGTCTTATGTCCCAAATAAGTCCACTCGAAATGAGAAAGAAGGTGAGCCGTCATTAACTTAAAAGGGGTAAATTTCACTTACTATCCCTAGCTTTTAGGAAATAAATCATATGCCAAGTATTGACCATTCTATCAAAACCACCCTTGTCTGTTTGAAAATTGATCATTTACTACCCTTAAGCTTTACGCGATTTAAATATAGCTAATGATGAGGGCTAAAATTTAATTTTTACATTAACTTTAGAAGGTAAAATTGAATTTTCATTTTGACGTTATGGGATATTGAAATCTCTAGTCACTATGACTAGTTATTTCTTTAAATCTATTATTAAATAAACATTTTATTTAATATTTAATAAATTTTAAATGTGATAAAAGATTAAATATTCTCACATACTATATGTCAAATATCAAATATTATTTAATATGTAGTTTCAGTATATTTAAATAGGTTTTTTTTATAAACATATTATTAAAGTAAATAAAATATATCTTTTCTTTTTTAAATTTTTCTTTGTTTGTTAATTACAATTAAGGGTATTTTGATACTTTCATCATTTTTAAAGTTTGCTGACTAAATGGTGATTTCCTAATTAGAAAGAGAATGGCAAGGATGATTTAATCTTTCCCACTTGAATCTAGGCTAATCGCAGATGTAAGCACACGGGAGGTCAGTTTTGCCCACCCCATAGTAATTACTAATTACATCCAACGTTGTGTTGGGTCAAGGGGTTTGGGGAATAACAATACATGACACCTAGACAGATTTGTCTTTAACATAACAACTTGAGGCGTAACATATTATGGCTATAAGATTTTGCAATTTACATCAAGTATTGTACTTTGCAACTTGTTTCATCGACATGAGGCTCAAGATATCCACTAACTCAAGATGACTCAATATTCAGTAAAAATGATCAACGTCCATTAAAAATCTGGTTATATTTGTCACTATCATATTGTGTTGGGTGCGATTGTATTTAGCCCAAACCTGACGGGAGAAAATTTATTATCCCTTTTGATCGTGTACGAAGGGGTAACTTCAAAACGTGTTATCTGGTTTGAAAAATGGGTATTGACTTTGGAGAATTAAAGAGAGTGGAATTACTTTACCCCTCTAGAGTTCTGGTGTCTTTTAAAATCCTAAAGTTCAAATTATTCCATAAACCCCCCATCCTAACGGATTTCAAAGACGAATAGACGGTATAAGGACATAAGATAAATTGCAATGCTGAAGACGTGTCTTTTCTCAACACAAACAATCCAGCCTTCTTGCTACCATATTCATCAACAGTAATCTAATTTTTTTTTTCTGCCTTCTCTTGTAACCTAGCAGATGTTTTTTTTTTTTTTTTTTTTTTTTTTTTTTTTTTTTTGTCTTTTATATTTTTTCTACCAATGGATGGTGGTGGTTATGCAGACTTTTTTTATTTTTTAGTGATGTTTTTTTATTATTTATTATTCCATATTAGAGAGTTTATAATAGTCTGGTATGTTGAGGGGGCTAAACCGGTATCTGAAACCATAGGACCTTGAGAATTTTACAAAAACCTCAGGGTCGACTATAATTCTCTATAGATTGCTGTGAAACGTATTCTCTGGGTCCATCAAAATGAATTTGACTATTTTTAGCACTAAAGAGGTAACCAAAAACATCTACACTCCATTGGACTATAATTATCTCTAGATTGCTATGAAACGTATTTTCTGGGTCCATCAAAGTGAATTGTTTCAGGCCATGGCATCGAGCAAGAAGATGATGGCTTTAGAAAATTATGCAGAACTCCCTTCTTATATCCGTCCCCTCGTCAAGTCCTCCAAGCTCAGAAACAATAATCACTCTGGTAAAGACTACTTTGTTTCTTTCCGTCTCAGTTGGTTATCTTCTTTTATCATTCCATCAACAATACTCGAAGGGAAATCCTGTTCCCATTTTCATTTTTGAACAACACCCTTCTATGTTTGATGCTTTTGTAGCCGCCATAATCTTCTCCTTCGTTGCTTCAATTACTGGGTTGCTGATTGCAAGCAAGAAACGCCTGGAAATACTTCGCAATTTGTATTTTATAATCGCTCTGTTTTCCATCGTTTCGGCCATTTCAATTCTTGCCTTTGTATTGTCTGTAGAAAGTTACAAGTTGTTCTACACAGGATATAAATTTATGATGTAATTCCCTATCTGCACTCCATCTTTTTTATGAGCAGAGGAATACAAAATTAAATCTAAATAAAAGTATGTTAATGTATGAATGGTGTTCTTGTGTTTTTACATGAAGGAATTAAACTAGATAGAAGTGCTCAAATCATATAATTGTTATGCAAAATATTATTTGTCAAATTACAAGCGTAAATAAGATGAACAATAGCTTTAAATTCTGTGTCACTTTTCAGATTCTGGAAATTAATCTATACGTAATATAGCTTTAATTTGTTGACCATCCGGTTATTTTATTCAGATCTAATAGAATAGTGAAAGTTACTAGATTTTAAAGATCTAAAAATGGAAACCAAATATATATTACTAAAGTTACTCCAAAATCTCATTTCAATTAATAGGAAATCATAAGTTGTTATATAAATGAAACTGTGATTTAGTAAATGAATTTTTAGGTATAGTTTGGGGCGTGATGGATTTCTCTTCACTAGCTATTAGTAAGATATCATATTCTACATCTCCCCTTGTGGTTGGATAACAAACCTTTTAAACACTATGGTTAGCTATTCTGTTCAAGTTGTATGAGAGGTACCTATCACATTTGTATAATTACTTTGGTTTATTGGCTTTATAGGGTGTTTTGTGATTATGAGGATTAGACACATTATACTCTGGAGTTGTCAAAATGCAATTTAATTAGGGAGATAGATTTCTGATTTATATTCATCTCGTTGTGTAATTACTTTCTTTATAGCTTTAGTAATTTATTTTCATAAAACAAAGAAATATTTGAAATAATAAAAAAAATGTTTCAATGATTTTGAAATTTCAGAGTTAGAGTTTATATTAAAATCAAGGTTAAAATTTAAACAAAAATATAAAAAAGAATAGAATGTATTTAGAAATTATTATGTCATTTCTAGTCATTTTTATTAAGGTTAAACTTGTCAAAACAAAAAACCATTTAAGGGCTAAAAATCACTTCTCTATTTACATTTATGCATTTTTATCACATTACATAAGCTAGCGATTAACAAATGAGGTCTTTTCAACCTTGCTAAGGCAATGAAGATTAATAGATTATTTTATTATTTTATTTGATTTTATTGGCTTCATATTTTCGGTGCTAGAAAATGGTTCTTGTTGTTGTAAATTATAAAAAAAATTAATGACAATTTTTTTGGATGGCTAGTGAGATTTAATTTGGCCCATTACAAAGTAAGCACAGAGTCATCACTTGGGATGAAATTAATAAGTTATTTCATGAAGGATCCTTAGAAACTCGACATTTATTAAAAAAATATATATAATCTATATTTTACGTTTTATAACT
Source organism: Pistacia vera (assembly GCF_008641045.1). NCBI lineage: Eukaryota > Viridiplantae > Streptophyta > Magnoliopsida > Sapindales > Anacardiaceae > Pistacia > Pistacia vera. Next base: position 73,898 of record NW_022196740.1, on the reverse strand, counting down.
TTCGGGATATAAGTTCATGAGGTTTAGCGTTTTGGGAATAATAAGTTAAATAAAAATAAAAATAAAAATAAGAATATTAGTTTTGTTAAAAGTTTTTATATAATTTGTTTTACTTTAAATACATAAGAATTAGGGGTTTAATTCAATTGATTGGTGTTGGGATTATTAGTTTGAAGAAATTAAGATTTATGCAAGTGATTGTATATGTCAATTTATAGTTAAGAAAGAACTAATTATGATTTATGCTCTTATATAAGTGATTGTATTTGTTAATTTATATTCGAGAAAGAAATAGTAAGTAGGTGTCAATATCTGCCTTTAGAAAGATTCTTTGAACACTATTCAAATGATAATAAATCTATATATTGATGCGATAAATCATATCAACTAATGATACTTAGCTGCCCCTAAGAGGACCTAACAAGATGTGCATGTGATTGCAGATAATCAATAAAGTCGTTGAAGCGACGTAATAGAGTAAAAAACACAATAGATTTTATAGTGGTTCGACAGTTATGTGAGTCAAACCTACATCTATTGTCCCTTTTTTTATTTTTTTTTATTTTTTTTTTTATTTTTAGGGTAGTACCAAAGTTGAATGAGGTTACAAGAAAGGAAGTTCGTAAACATAAATGATAGATGTTCTGTCGTCGTGACCTATCCGCTCTTAAACGATGTAATTTCATGTTTGCAGTTCACCTTATTTTATAAGCAGATGAATACAAAATTAAATTTAAATAAAAGTATGTTAATGTATGGCTGATGTGTTTTTCTTGCGTTTAATTATTTTGTTTGTTTTTTTCATGAAGGAATTAAACTAGATAGAACTTAGAAGTGCTTAAATTATATCATTATTATGCAAAGTATTATTTATCAAATTACAATCTTAAATAATATGAATAAGGGCTTTAATTTCTGTCACTTTTCAGATTCTAGAAATTAATCCATTCGTAATATACCTTTAATTTGTTGACCCTCCGATTACTTTATTCAAATATGATAGAATGGTGAAAGTCACTAGATTTTGAAGATCTAAAGAATGAAATTCGGCCAAAAAACGCTCTGAATGGAAACCAATTATATATTACTAAAACCATTCTAAAATACCGTTTGAATTAATAAGTAATCATACATGTTATTGATATATAAATGAAATTGTGATTTCGTAAATGAATTTTGAGATATATTTTGGGACGTGATGGATTTCTCTTCGCTAGCTACTACCAAGATTTCATATTCTGGAGTTGTCAAAATGCAATTTAATTAGGGAGATAGATTTCTGATTAAAAGGGGATTTTTTATTTTATTTTATTTATATATACAGTATATAGACAAATGCTGGTGGCAAAATAGCATGTTCTAATGAGGCTCAAGTGGCCATACGGCCGCTGCTACCTCTAAATTATGGCCCATCAGAACATGATTGGCCGAGGCACAAGCCCCGTGGGCTTTAATGAAGGTCTAATGGGCCTGGAAGGAGAATCCCATAGAAAATCCATTGTTGAGTGTATATCCTTTCAATGTAGCTTATGATATTTACGTGGGAATTGATTTTTAGCTTCTATAAAATTGATTAGTATCCTCGTTGTAATTCTTTATTATTATTTGGTAATCTTTATTATTATTTAAAAAAAAAAAAAACACTCTCTTTAAACCCCATTTAACAAACTACTTAAACCCATTTCGATATTAAATAAGGTATTTTTTTTTTTTTTTTTAAACACCCATTTCCCCAATTTCAAACTTAATAGAATTTTTGTTTACACTATTTTTCTCTAATTTTAAACTTAATTAGGTTTCTTGTTTATACCATTTCTCTCAATTTCAATTTATTTTGTTTCTTTAGATTTATATTCTTCCGTTGTGTATTACTTTCTCCATGGCTTTAATAATCTATTTTCATCAAACAAATAAATAATTGAAATAACAAATGTTTCAATGATTTTGAAATTTAGAGTAGGGTTATAGAAATTCAAGGATAAAAAGAAATATAAAATAAAGTAGAGTGTATTTAGAAATTATTTTGTCATTTCCATCATTTTATTAAGGTTAAACTTGTCAATAGAGATATTGTTCAATTTGAGAGGGCTAAAAATCATTTCTCTTTTTACATTATCCATTTCATTTCATTACATAAGCTAGCCTAGCGATATAAATGAGGCCTTTCAACTCGTTAGGCAATGAAAAAATTTTATTCTATTATTTGATATTATGGCTTCATATTTTCGGTGCTAGAAAATGGTTCTTATGTCAAATTATAAAAAAAAAAACTAATGATTTTTTTTTTTTTTGGATGGCTAGTGTGATTGTCATGGGGATGGAATTTATAAGTTACTTCATATTAAAAAAAAAAAATTGCTGTCAAATCACAATATTCTAAACAAAATTAATTTATGTTTGATAACCTTCAGGATATAAGCAAAGGCGGATCCAGCCCCATTGAGGGTAGGCCTCATATTAAAAAAAAAAAAAATTTAATATATAGGCCATAAAAAATTGTTGTAAATGTACACCCAGGCCTACCTTCATTATATATATATATATATATATATATATATATATTTTTTTTTTTTTTAAATAAGAACTATTATACATATATCGAGACCTATAAAAAACTTGTTTTTAATATATATATTTCAGGCTAATTATATTAAAAGTTTTAAAACTCTTTCATGGTTTCACTGTTTTTTATGATTTTATCTTCAAAATTCTTTACTCTCTCATTCTCTTTTTTATGTTATTCACTCTTAAAACTTTTGAAGACTGAAATTGTTGAAGCTTTCACTACTCAAGGTGCTACAATTAGCTCCGTTTTCTATTTATTAGTTTTTGTATATGTATTACCATTCATTATGATTGTTTTTTAGAGGTTTTTTATTCTAATTTGATGGAAAAAAGCATGGATGTTGTGAGTTTGTTTTGTGCCTAAGAATGTTTCTACTTTCTCAAATTAAACCTTAACTATATTTTATTGGACATTATTCTTCACTCTTTACTAGACCTAGCAAAACTGGTATGGACCTGTGGGTTGGCCCGTACCTGGGTAAGAAATATAGGGTACATGTCCAATATAATAAACCCATTTTTTGAGACCCGTACCCGTACCCGGTCCAATAACTCACGGTTTATACGGGTGAACCCGCGGGCACCCGTATTTGCCAGTCACTATTCAGTATTCAATCCCTAACCCAGTAACCCCTAATTTTATCACGCATTCATGCCTCTCACTCTCATCTCATCTCTGATCTCTCACATCTCTGATCTCTCACTCTTATCTCATCTCTGATCTCTCACTCTCAATAACTCTATGGCGGCCGCATCTCATCTCTCAGACTCTTAGTAACTCAAATCTCTCTTGCCTCTCAATCTCTCATCAGTCATCACTCACCAGTCTTCTTTGTGCCTGAAGTTCAACTCCTTGTCTCGGTGTCTCCCTCTTCGATTAATCGTCAGTTAGTCACTCGTCAGTCATTCCCATTCCCAGTACCACAGTCGCCGGTTGCCGTCACTCATCCTCGTCGGCTGGTAATGAATCCCTAACCCTTAATTTTGTGTGTTTGTTTTTATTTTTTTGACAGATTTTGTGTTTTCTTTTTTGTTTGAATGGTTAATGTAGGTTACTAGCTTACTGCATATTTTGTATTTTAATTTTTGTTTGTGAGATTTTGGAATTTCATCTTTGCAGATTATTACACTGATATAAAGACAGTCTTCCAAGTAAAAGATACTGTGAAGTGTGGAAGGATGGTCTCTTTTGGCAAGGCAGAATCGAAATTAACTTTTGCACAGATCCCTAATCTTGATACAGAGGTACTAAAATTTCAGTTTTGCATCTCTCTTAGCTGATCCTGCCATTTAGGGATGGGGACTTTACTAGAGCTAAATTATATATCTATTGAATTGAGTTAATTTGTTGCAAGAACATGTACAACTCTTTTAGGCTAGACGTTGTGAGTGAGGCTTGGTCCAAATTTCCATGTGCAACATTCATACAGAGTGTTATTCACCTTTGTGTAGATCTTTGCTTTGAATAGAAATAGGTATCAACATGTGTTTTTTCAGCAGTTCTTATTAGGGACATTGACGTCTTAATAATAGAATCCCTATTGCAACTTAGTTGTTCAAGCCTTCAAGGACCATGTGAAACACAAGGAATGAAATCCTATTTTTTTAGGATGTTCAAGAGATCTCATAGCTACTATTCTATCTGTACTTGACCATCCCTCATTTGGCCTTTTCAGGATTGGCTTCAACAGTGAAAAGCTGGGGGTTATGATAACTTGTTGGTGGATGCATTTATAGCTTTAGGAAGTCTCATGTTAGAATATTATGTAGCAGAAAATTGTAGCTTGGTGGTTTCAGTGATATCTTAGACACTATGCTTATTACCCTTAATTCAACATATATTCGTGGCCTCTAATTTTTTATGTTTGGTATTTTGTAGTTTGCTTTGTTTAATTATTTTTTAGTTTTATTTTCATCTTTGAAGATCATGAGCATTAGTGTTTGTAAGGGTATTTTAGAAAGTTTATTTCTTATAAATAATATGTACTGACTACTGAGAGATCAGGGAAAGTTTGTGGTTTAACACTATTAGAGATCTTTTATCGTAAGAAAGCGTGGAAGCTGTTACATCAGATTTACCTTAGGATCTCTTCCGGTTACCTAGATCACGATGTGTTCTTTATCTCATTTAGAATCTTCTGTTATGCACTTGTTAGTGATTCAAATATTTTTAAAATTGTTTATTATCCATGCTGATATTTATGTTGTAATTCAAAATCTTGTTAATCCTCTATATATATAATATACACGAGAGTCTGGTATCTTAAGGACCATATCTTCTTCTTTCATCTAACTTGGTATCAAGCCATTCTTTGCTCACCGCAACTCGATCCACATATGGCCTCATCAATCTCTTCCACTGCTTCCTTCATTTTTATCCAACATATCACATCCTTGGTTTTCTGTCAATTATATGGAACCAATTACTTGAATTGTACAACCCAACTCATTCATGTCTTAGAACCATGACTTTACACGCATTGTTGATGTTCAGAGGAATGTCCTCCTCAATATCTTGTGATTCCATTGAGAAATCACTTCTGATATCAATCCACAATATGTGGTTTGGCAGAAGAAGATCATTTCATTTAGCATGGTTAAACGCCACTCTCAGTGAGAAAATTCTTTCTACAGTTTACGGTCCCTTACCACATCCAAGATGGTCTAGAACACATGGGCCAGCACTTTGCTCCTCAATCACGATTCCGTATCTCCCCCTCAAGACACGTTCAAACCTTACAACAAGGGAACAAACCTGCTATGACTACCTGCTTTTAGCAAAAAGTAGTCTAATCAACTCACTACAGTAGGTAAATCGTTGGATGAAAAGACTTAATCTCTTATGTCATTGGAGGTCTCAACCCTATCTTAATCCTTTTATCACATCATTCAATTTTTCCACCAAGACAAATCCATCTTTTGATGATTTCCAATCTGAATTGCTCATTATGAGCACTCCTTTCTTCTCAAAACAAGTCTTTCCCAGGGATGGCACTCAGTTTGCCTTCTTCACCAACAAACCAAAATTTCATCATGGCAAGAAACCCAAATATCCCACTCACAGCCAACCTCTCTCTTTCTCCTAAGCCTAATCCCACTACCAACACTGCCTAACTTTCCTTAAAACCACACCTTCTGGCAGCCCTTTTTCTCCACCAATTCCCACCAAGTCAAATCTGTGGTAACCTAACCCAAGCGCTTGATTGCTACCATAGAATGGATTTCACCTACTAAGTCGACACCCCACCAGCACAATTAGCAGCTATGGCACCCATACACATTTCACCAAGGGATGAACAACCTTGGTACCTTGACAGTGGTGCAACACACCACATCACCTCTGAGTTGGAGAATCTAACACTGCAACAATATCATATCAAGGATGAAAAGGTCATAATAGGTAATGAAAGGTTTGCTCATCCCAACACTGGTTCTTCTATGCTTCTCAATTCCAAACACAGATTTCTTTTACATAAATCTTACATTGCCCAAAAGCATCATCCAAGCTTTTGTCTACAAAAATTCTGTCATGATAATACTGTTACTTTGTTTCTTACTTCTTTCACTTCTTTGGTGAGGATCTACAGCCAAGCAAATTCTTCTTCAAGGCCAAAGTGAAGCTGGCATGTACCCTCGTACCTCAACAAATGAAACTCAATAAAATCAATACCAAAAGCTGTCCACATTTCTTCCTTACTATTGTCCAAGGGTCAGAGCTCCAATCCATATCCTTGGAATGCTTCTGACCCTATGTTTCTAGAGTCTTAGAGAGGTATGCTTCCTATTTCTGGCCCTGTAACACACAATAAAGGTGTGAGTCCTGTCAAGTTGCTAAGAGTCACAAATCCCTTCTTTGAGTCCAACAACAGATCTGTCCATCCTCTTAATTAATTCATTCGGATGTATGGATATCTCCAGTGTCATCAGTCAGTGATGTAAACTCTATCTTTTTATTCATGATTATTCAAGATTTACATAGTTGTTTCCTTTAAATTCTAAATCTAATGTTTTTTTGCTGCTTTATCAAGTTTAAACAACTTGTTGAGAATCAATTCTCTCGGCAATAAACAACTTCTCACTGATAATGGTGGAGAATTTATCCATTGCCTTTCAAACTTTTCTCTCTAAAAATGGATCCTACACAAACTAACTTGTCCCCACACATCTGAGCAAAATGGCATTTCAGAGAGAAAACACAGGCATGTAACTGAAACAGGTATCTCACTCTTAGCACAGTCTTAGCTTCCTTCTTGCTACTAGGTAGATGCTTTCCTTACAGCCACCTATGTTTAAACCAACTTCCCACACTGTTCTGAACCAATCACTCTCCCTTTTTTCCTTTGTTTTGTAGATTACTCCTTCCTTAAGACCTTTGGTTGCACCTGTTATCCCTTCTGGACCAATAATCCCCACAATTAGCTTTTAGAAGCACCTAGTGTGTCTTCCTGGATATAGTTCAAACCAAAAGGTTCGGTGTCTGGATTTAAAACACAAATAAGTCTATATTTCTAGACATATCATATTTGATGAGTTGAGTTTTCTTGTTGCTGCTATAAGGATCCAACTCAGCCTCCTCATCCTTGCAGGAAATTTCTCAGCTCTGGTAGATCACCACAATCAGTTCATGCTCTCCTCTCTCACCATCTTTTTCAATTCCCTCATTTACAAATTCTTGCCCCTCCTATTTACCCTAACCACTAACCTTCCCAGAGCATTTCCCCCACATCAGTATCTACTAAACTCATCCTCTCCTATACTTATTTCCCTGACGATGCCCCATTTCAGACTCACCATTTGATACCTCACCTATGACTTATCCTCCCTCCTGTTGCCCCAGATTTATCTCCCACAAATTTCATACCTCGACACAAACCCATCAATCATTACTCGATCCAAACAATCCTCCAACCCAAATTGTTTCCAGATTACCATCTCTCTATTCCACTAAACATCCACTACAAGCCTTCTCTGCCATTACCTTACCCCCTGACTCTACTTACAAAGAAGCAAGAAGGACCAGCATTGGATTGATGCTATGCAAGCTGAATACAATGTTTTGTGCTGTCTTCACCTTGGACTTTATGTCCCCGACCTTGCCACAAGAAAGTTGTTGAGGAATAAATAGGTGTTTAAGCTTCAACAGAAATCAATGGTCATTACCACTATAGCTAGATTATGTACCAAAGGGTTTGATCAAATTGATGGTGTAGACTTTAATGAGACCTTTAGTCCTGTTATTAAACCACAACTATTCGATTGGTGTTGGCAACGCAGATTCACCTAACTGGGCTATAAACAGCTTGATATTTCTAATGCATTTTGCATGGCTTTCTTGAAAAAGAGGTATATATGGAGCAGTCCTAAAGGTTCGAGGATCCGCACTTTTTGATTATTGTGCACGACTACCAAGTCCATCTACGGACTTAAACAAGCTTCTAGAGCTTGGTTCTTAAGACTTCTCAGCACTACTTGCTCTCGGATTTAGTGGCTCAAATGGGGACACATCCCTCTTTACATTTCACCACAACAACATATCTGTGTTTGTCCTCATTTATGTTGATGATATCATAGTTACAAGTAATTCTCCTTCACTCTTGATCACCTCATCACTCTACTTGGAGCTAACTTTGCTATCAAAGATATTAGATCTCTATCTTATTTTTTAGGCATTGAGGTTTCAACATCAATCAGACCTCCATCTCAGCCAAGGCAAATATGCTACTGACCTCTTGCACGCACAAAAATGGCTGGAGCTAACCAACTCCTACCCCTTGCACCTCAGGAGCTAAACTCTCAAAATTTCAAGGGATCCACTCACTAATGCTACTGAATACAGGACTTAGTGGGAGCCTTGCAATACCTTCCACTTACTAGGCCCAATCTCTCATTCAGTGTTAATCAACTTTGCCATTTCTCCACTATCCACCACTGAACATTTAATAGCTGCTAAGAGTGTTGAGGTATATCTGAACCTTAAACGTTGGACTCAAATTCAGCAAAGGGTCACTTCACCTCATGGATTTGTGACTCGGATTGTGCAGGTTCTCCAGATGACAGAAAGTCCACCTCTGGCTATTGCATATATCTTGGTCCTTGTCTCATTTCTAGGTCAGCACAGAAACACTTTGTAGCAAGGTCAAGCACTGAAGCTGAATACCGACTATCTTTTTTACTGTGGCGACTTTACTGGCTTAGGATGTTGTTGAAAGAACTTCACTACCACTCACAGCTCCACCTGTTTGGTGGGTGGATAATGTTGGTGCGTTTAGCTCTCTCTTCTAATCCGTATTCCATGCTCGTACTAACACATCGAGGTTGATTACCACTTCATTCGTGATAAGATTTTTAATAAAGATATCCAAGCCAAATTATCTCCACTGCTGCCCAGCCATCTGATATCTTTACCAAGGGGCTGACTCATCTCGATTTCTACTTCTTAGGGACAAGCTAATGCTTCTTGACCTCCCTATCACTTGAAGGGGGATGTTAGAGATCTTATCCTAAAGAAGTTGTGGAAGCTGTTACATCAGATTTCCCTTCAGGATCTCTTCCGGTTACCTAGCTGTCACAATGTGTTCTGTTAGCTCATTTAGATTTTCTGTTATGCCTTAGTTAGTGATTCAAATATTTAAAATTGATTCTTATCCATGCTGATATTTTCTGTTGTAATTCAATCTGTAATCCTATTATATAATATACATGAGAGCTAGTATCTTAGGAACCAGGTCTTACTTTCTTTCAATTGATTCCCCAACACCTAACAAATTAAAATAAAACTACCACGGGAACAAGCCAAAACGAGAAAATGAAGAGGATATGGCTAAAGTTTATGTATAAGCTTCTAATTTTTAAGTTATTTTAATAATTTACTAATAAAATAATTTCAAAAAATAATCGGGTATTAAAATTTGTAAATAATAGAAATATTTAAATATGATGTTAATTTATATGCAATATTTGGATAGTTTAGAGAGAAACTCATGGGGCTTGTGGGTAAAATTAATTAAATGGTATCGCTATAGTTAAGACTCTACGTGTGAACATCTTAGGCCTCAAGAGTATCTGGTCAAGTTTCCTTTGATAGATGGGGAGAGGGATTTGTTATGAGAAAAGGGAGCATGAGAAAGAGGCAGCCAATTATTGATGAATGGTTCGTAATTGTATGAAAATGGCATTGTGATTTGTGTGCGGTCGGGATGACATGATGTGTAAAGTTGACCCAAGTGTCGCCAAAATAATGAACCATTCTATAATAATTTCAACTAACATATATAAGGTGAATAAATCTCTAATCAAGACAGTTAGGATGAAATTAATGTCGAACAATCTAATTAGAAAAAAACTCATAGAAGATTTAGTGAAAATGTAAAAACCACCACTCCAAACATTAAAAAATAAACTACCACTGGAACAAGCCAGAAACAGAAAACAAGAGGAATATGGCTTGAAAAGGTAAAGATATGAAGAAGACAATCTAGAAAGAAAATGCAGAAAACAGAGCAAGAAACGTGTGAAATCTGCACAACAGAATATTTTATTTTCGTTTTGACTGACTGAACTAACAGGAAGGAAGGCTGACTTTATATATGCAGCCATCAGTTATCAACGCAGCGTTTTATAAACTTTGTTATATAGAATGCTGCGTATTAGTTACACTTAAACATTAAAGTATTAGCTGAACTTCTTCTTGATTTCATAACCGAGATCCTACTTCTTCTTCTTCTTCTTTTATCAACATCTTCCCTAAACCCTTTAAACTAAAACACCTTTTGATTCCCATTCTCCTCACACATCACCCCTTAACTAAACCTTTTGATTCTTCATTCTCCTCAACACACCCCTTAAACTGAACACCTTTATCTCGTTCTCTCAATAGGCTAAGTTTCGGTATAAGCTTCTAATTTTTGAGTTAATTTTAATAATTTAATACAAAAATTTTAAAATAATAATCGGTATTAAAATATTTGTAAATAATAGAAATATTTTAAATAGAGTATAATTTATATGCTATACTTGGATAGTTTGAGAGAAACTCATGGGGCTTGGTGGGTAAAATTAATTAAAATGGTATCGTTATATGTTAGACTCTTCGTGTGAACATCTTAGGCTAGACAAGATAAGTCTGGTCAAGTTTCCTTTGATAGTGGGGAGATGGGATTTTTAGAGAAAAGAGAAGTAGAAAAAAGGGGCAGCCATTAATTGGATGAATGAGTTTGGAATTTTAATGAAAATGGTATGTGATTTGTTGTGCGGTTGGAATGACAGGATGTGTAACGTTGACCCCGTGTCGCCAAAATAATGAACCATTCTATAATAATTTCAACTATAATTATTCAATTAGTGTTCATTCAACTATAGTATATTTCAATTTCACAAGTATCTCGTACACATATATCTATTGGTGTATACTCACACCATCTTTACAAACTCCAAAAAAACATTTAAGATAGGTTTATATAGATCAATAAATAAATAGTATTCTTTGTATGGTCTTCAATGACTGTATTTCTGAAGACCAAAGGAGGAGCTTTATTCGATCAGATAATGTTTTTACAGAAATTCACAAATTAGACAAATAGACTGGTCGCCATTTCAACAAATATTTCTTCCAATTACCATACCTACCTTTTTTTTTTTTTTTTTTTTAAAGAATTTTATGAAGAAAAGATCACTTGAAACAACTTATTTATTCCAATTACCAAACCTCTCTTCAGTCTTCACAAACGTGCGAGTGCTTTGACATCATTATCATATTATTATTATTATCCATTCGAACAATTTCTCTTTGCCTGTGCATTTTATTTTCTCATTTAAACTTTCATGTTGATTATAAGCGTGTGGGTTTTATGATTATTTATTTAGAACAATTTTTTAATATAATTTGTGATGTTGTTGTCATCGTTACTTCATTTAAGAAGAATTTTTTTATTTGTGAAATAGTTATTTTACATGTATACTTAAGTTTTTTAATGGTTGGGTTTGTATTAGACATGCAGACACAAAGATTGCAAACTACCTGTTGTATTTGTATACCTGAAGGGTCAGAGATTTTTCCATCCTGGTATGGTAACCCTATAGATAGCATGCCAACTGTGTGGAGCCTTAAGCGACAAGCACGTCCATTCTAGCTATATGTAACATGCCTACTTCAAATTGGAACGTTTAAGTATAAATTATATTATAATATTTAATATATACTTTGAGAGAGTAGTGGCATCAACATTTTTTTACTATACTATATTATTATTATAATTTTTGTACATGCTTACAGGTTGTGGGAAAATCATTGTGGTCCATTTCAGATAATTCAAAGCCAATAATAGATACTACGAACCTTTTTTTATTTTTTTTTTTTTTTTGCCCAAGGAATTATAAGAATTTAACTATGAGTCCTTTTTGTGGTCTAGGGTAACCTCAAGTTGACAACTTAAAAGGTGAGGACTTTGTAATTTTATTTTATTTTATAAACAATTTAAAAAATTTTATTCCCAATTTTTATGGAATGAAGTGATTTATGTATAAGGCAAATTTTGAAAACTATTTGAGTTTGTATCATAGATGATTTTCCCAATTTTTTTTGTATTAAAGTTCACTCTTGTGCTTAGAAATAGTATGCTCTCACAATTGTCAGATAGGCGAGACCCATAGTAAGCAGAAGGGACCCATTGTGAGTTTACTAATTACGAGTTTTCACATCAGGGGTTGTAAACCTAACATTTTTTCTTGAAACACTATTCTACTATTCAAAAGTAATACTGTTCACTTGGTTACTATTCACATAACCTAAATCACCCAATTCTCATCAAACAAAACCACATTGTCCTCACCTTCACCTACACCCACAAAATCACCCAATCTCATGGCAAACAAAACCAACTCCTTATCAACCGAGAGGAATGAGAATCCAAGCCCATTTTGTTCTTTAAACATGTATATTGTTCTTTGAAGATTCAAGAAGCCCACTCTTCCAAGGAGGACAACATTCGGCCTAAGCACTCAAAGAATCTCACAAACTTGTCCAAATGTGTTAAAGGTCCCAAGATCGGCACAAGCCCTTTTGTGTAGCCCCTCCGTGAAGATCAAGTGGAGAGAAGCTTAATTGGTCCAAGCCCAATGTGTAGATGCTATTTGCTCAATTTGGTGAAGGAAAATTAGTAAAATACATTAGGGACATAAATCATTATTTTAGGATGGTTGTCCTTTGCATTAAAGGTATGGTTTGCATTTTATAATTGATATTGAAGAATTAGTCTTAATATTTTTGTGTAAGGTTTTGTAATATTTGTATATAATTAAGGCATTTCTCAACTTTTTAAAGCCTATATAAATGCCACTCTTTCATAATATGATTAGACAATGAATATTAAATTAATGTGTTTCCATGGAGAGTTGTGTTTCTCTTCTTGAATTCATTACCCAAGTTCGGCCAAGCTTCTGGTGGATTGATTCAAGCCGGTGGAGTCTCCTTTAAGCTTGAATGATCCTTGGCCATCTATCTTGTAGTTTCCCCATTTGGTTAACATCATCCACTTTTCGAGTTTGGTTGTTTTGTTGTGTTCCAAATTTGAGCTGTTTATTTCATGGAATTGGTTGTTTTGATTGAAGCTTGATAAAAAGTTTGTTCTAAAGTGATATAAGGGTTGTGTGTGCTTGTAGAGTGTGGCCGAATTGTGTTAGGGTGTTGCAAGTGAATCCTAACTTAGGTTGAGTTGAAATTGTTGAAATAAGGTGATATATGGATTAGGTTGCATGAATTCATATCACTAACACCCAACTCCTTGCTCATAATTAGGACTTGAACAAAATGAAATATTTTTTCAATCTCTACTTTGTTTGCTTTCTGTAATGAACCTTTTAAATCACAATTTTGTTGAGTAAAACTGTCCTTTATTATAGAAAGTAACAAATTAAAAAACAGAAAAGATATATAATGTATAATTACAATAACAATTACTTTATATAAAATTCATTGTTTATTTTGCTGTTATTGGACATTAGGAGGAAGAGGATAGGTTGAGAGATTAGAGAGGTAGAGGAGATTAGGTGAAGGGTAAATTTGAAATAAATTAAAATCTATTTAGTTTTATTTTTTTTGGAAGTGATTTTAGCCCCCTTAGCATTGATATAGCTCCATTATTAAATATTTATATTTTAAAATATCTTTTTTAAACCCGATTTATACCAAATTACCCTTTAGACTTAAATTGGTATTTCTTTACAGCTCATTTTCCTAATTTTTAGTTCATTTGGAATTTAATAGATTTAGATCATCTCTTATTTATTATGCTAAATTGGTAAAGATTCATTGACATATTGCAGTTATAATAATTGATGGTAAATATCTTGTATTTAATTTTTTTTTTTTCCCTCTTAAGTCAACTAAACTCAAGATTTTGTTTCTTAATTATAGTAGTTTTTTTATATCTTCTATCCTTCTTCTCTCAACCAAAATTCAATAAGTAAAAGTTATTATTCCTAAAGAACTCTAAACACTCTAAGAAAATCCACCGTGATTGAGATATATGTTAAATAGAAAGTTTTACGTTTTTTTTAATTGGAATATTTTACAACTTCAAGTTCAAGAAGAGCAACATAATTGAGTCTATCATTTTTGAAGAAAATGAAAATAAGGACATGAAATTTCATAGGTGGATTTAAACAAGAAAATTAAGTCTAATGGAGAGTGAAAAGTGATTATTTTTTGTTTTTGTTTTTTTAAAGCAATTTAAGAATAAACTATGAGTTTTAAAAGTTGTGAAAAATTATAAATAAAGTAGAGATATACTTAGAATCTATAATGTCCTCTACAGTAATTCTGTTAAGGTTAAACTTGTCAAAATAAAAAAAAAAAAAAGTTTGAAAAATTAGTTACTGATAAAAAAAAAAAATGTGGGTTAAAATTAATGGGCTTAAATAAACCACTATTTTCCTTACTACATCTTAGCCTTGTAGTAATGGACCATCGATGTTTTAAAGTGAAATAATTTCACTACTACTTTTTTCATTTTCAAGTTGTTAGTAACTAGACCTAATGGACCTCGATTTATCCGCCCATCAACTGGAAATAGTAAACATTACATTATTTCTTTCCATTAGAATTAGATTTCTCAAACTGTCAATACTAGTTAAAATTATTTAAAATATATAAACAATACTTTTTTATTTTAAAATTGTCTCCGTACATTATTTTTTTCTTCTAAATTTCTTTGTTAACCTCAACATTCATATCTATATATATGTTTTCTCTAGGGTTAAACTTCACCCCATTTTTTCTTTTGATGGGAAAAATAAATCTTATTCTATTCCAAGAGCGTTGTAGTTTTGTAACTTTTGAATTTCAGTTGGATTTGAAATTTTTGACTGTCAAAGTCACGTTTGAATTTGAGAATGGGTGGAAAGTTAATTATTTTTCTTAACTAGGGGTGGCAGAAAAATACGCAATGTTAGGGTGAAAATGTATTTCTACTTCTTTTGAGTCAATAGAACGAGTCTATGTCCCAAATAGTCCACTCGAAATGAGAAGAAGGTGAGCCGTCATTAACTTAAAAGGGGTAATCACTTACTATCCCTACGCTTTTAGGAAATAAATCATATGCCAGTATTGACCATTATCAAAACCACCCTTGTCTGTTTGAAAATTGATCATTTACTACCTTAAGCTTTACGCGATTTAAATATAGCTAATGATGAGGGCTAAAATTTATTTTACATTAACTTTAGAAGGTAAAATTGAATTCATTTTGACGTTATGGATATTGAAATCCTATCACTATGACTAGTTATTTCTTTAATCTATTATTAAATAACATTTTATTATATTAATAAATTTTAAATGTGATAAAAGATTAAATATTCTCACATACTATATGTCAAATATCAAATATTATTTAATATGTAGTTTCAGTATATTAAATAGGTTTTTTTATAAACATATATTAAATAAATAAATATATCTTTCTCTTTTTTAAATTTTTCTTTTTGTTTGTTAATTACATTAAGGGTATTTTGATACTTTTCATTTTTAAGTTTGCTGACTAAATGGTGATTTCCTAATTAGAAAGAAATGGCAAGGATGATTTAATCTTTCCCACTTGAATCTAGGCTAATCGCAGATGTAAGCACCACGGAGGTCGTTTTGCCCACCATAGTAAATTACTAATTACATCCAACGTTGTGTTGGGTCAAGGGGTTTGGGAATAACAAACTGCCACCTAGACAGATTTGTCTTAACATAACAACTTGAGGCGTAACATATATGGCTATAAGATTTGGCAATTTACATCATATTGTACTTTGCAACTTGTTTCATCGACATGAGGCTCAAGATATCCACTAACTCAAGATGACTCAATATTCAGTAAAATGATCAACGTCCATTAAAACTGGTTATATTTGTCACTATCATATTGTGTTGGGTGCGATTGTAGTTAGCCCAAACCTGACGGGAGAAAATTTATTATCCCTTTGTCGTGTACGAAGGGGTACTTCAAACGTGTTATCTGGTTTGAAAAATGGGTATTGACTTTGGAGAATTAAGAGAGTGGATTACTTTACCCTCTAGAGTTCTGGTGTCTTTTAAAATCCTAAAGTTCAAATTTTCCATAAACCCCCCATCCTAACGGATTTCAAAGACGAATAGACGGTATAAGGACATAAGATAAATTGCAATGCTGAGACGTGTCTTTTCTCAACACAAACACTCCAGCCTTCTTGCTACCATATTCATCAACAGAATCTAATTTTTTTTTTTCTGCCTTCTCTGTAACCTAGAAGATGTTTTTTTTTTTTTTTTTTTTTTTTTTTTTTTTTTTTTTTTTTTTTGTCTTTTATTTTTTTTCTACCAATGGATGGTGTGGTTAGGCAGACTTTTTTATTTTTTTAGGTGATGTTTTTTATTATTTTATTATTCCATATTGAGAGTTTTTAATAGTCTGGTAGTTGAGGGGGCTAAATCCGGTATCTGAACCATAGGACCTTGAGAATTTTACAAAAACCTCAGGGTCGACTATTTCTCTAGAGTGCTGTGAAACGTATCTCGGTCCATCAAAATGATTTGACTTATTTTTTAGCACATAAAGAGGTAACCAAGAAACATCTAAACTCCCATTGGACTAAATTATCTCTAGATTGCTATGAAACGTATTTTCTGGTCCATCAAAGTGAATTGTTTCAGGCCATGGCATCGAGCAAGAAGATGATGGCTTTAGAAAATTATGCAGAACTCCTTCTTATATCGTCCACGTCAAGTCCTCCAAGCTCAGAAACAATAATCACCTGGGTAAAGACTACTTTGTTTCTTTCCGTCTCAGTGGTTATCTTCTTTTACATTCCATCAACAATACTCGAAGGAAATCCTGTTCCCATTTTCATTTTGAACAACACCCTCTATGTTTGATGCTTTTGTAGCCGCCATAATCTTCTCCTTCGTTGCTTCAATTCTCTGGGTTGCTGATTGCAGCAAGAAACGCCTGGAAATACTTCGCAATTTGTATTTTATAATCGCTCTGTTTTCCATCGTTTCGGCCATTTCATTCTTGCCTTTGTATTGTCTGTAGAAAGTTACAAGTTGTCTCCACAGATGTAAATTTATGATGTAATTCCCATCTGCACTCCATCTTTTTTATGAGCAGAGGAATACAATTAATCTAAATAAAGTATGTTAATGTATGAATGGTGTTCTTGTGTTTTTTACTGAAGGAATTAAACTAGATAGAAGGTCTCAAATCATATATTGTTATGCAAAATTTATTTGTCAAATTACAAGCGTAAATAAGATGAACACTAGCTTTAAATCTGTGTCACTTTTCAGATTCTGGAAATTAATCTATACGTAATATAGCTTTAATTTGTTGACCATCCGGTTATTTTATTCAGATTCTAATAGAATAGTGAAAGTTACTAGATTTTAAGATCTAAAATGGAAACCAATATATATTATTAAAGTTACTCCAAAACTCATTTCATTAATAGAAATCATATTTGTTATTAATGAAACGGTATTAGTAAATGAATTTTTAGGTATAGTTTGGGGGCGTGATGGATTTCTCTTCACTAGCTATTAGTAAGATTCATATTCTATCATCTCCCTTGTGGTTGGATAACAAACCTTTTAAACACATGGTTAGCTATTCTGTTCAAGTTGTATGAGAGGTACCTATCACATTTTTATAATACTTTGGTTTATTGGCTTTATAGGGTGTTTTGTGATTATGGGATTAGACACATTATACTCTGGAGTTGTCAAAATGCAATTTAATTAGGGAGATGATTTCTGTTTTATTCATCTCGTTGTGTAATTACTTTCTTTATAGCTTTAGTAATTATTTTCATAAACAAAGAAATATTTGAAATAATAAAAAAATGTTTCATGTATTTTGAAATTAGAGTTAGAGTTTATTTAAATCAAGGTTAAATTAACAAAATATAAAAAAGAATAGAATGTATTTAGAAATTTGTCATTTCTAGTCATTTTTTTAAGGTTAAACTTGTCAAAACAAAAAACCATTTAAGGGCTAAAATCACTTCTCTATTTACATTTAGCATTTTTATCACATTACATAAGCTAGCGATTAACAAATGAGGTCTTTCAACCTTGCTAAGGCAATGAAGATTATATATTATTTTTATTATTTATTTGATTTATTGGCTTCATATTTCGGTGCTGAAATGTTCTTGTTGTTGTAAATTATAAAAAAAATTAATGACAATTTTTTTGGATGGCTAGTGAGATTTAATTTGGCCCATTACAAAGTAAGCACAGAGTCATCACTTGGGATGAATTAATAAGTTATTTCATGAAGGATCCTTAGAAACTCGACTTTATTAAAAATATATAATCTATATTTTCCGTTTTATAACTTTCGGGATATAGTTCATGAGGTTTAGCGTTTTGGGATAATAAGTTAAATAAAAATAATAAAAATAAGATATTAGTTTTGTTAAAAGTTTTTATTAATTTGTTTTACTTTAATACATAAGAATTAGGGGTTTAATTCAATTGATTGGTGTTGGGATATTAGTTTGAAGAAATTAAGATTTTGCAAGTGATTGTATAGTCAATTTATAGTTAAAAGAACTAATTATGATTTATGCTCTTTATAAAGTGATTGTATTTGTTAATTTTATATCGAGAAAGAAATAGTAAGTAGTTGTCAATCTGGCCTTTAGAAAGATTCTTTGAACACTATTCAAATGATAATAAATCTATAATTGATGCATAAATCTATCAACTAATGATACTTAGCTGCCCCTAAGAGGACCTAACAAGATGTGCATGTGATTGCAGATAATCAATAAGTCTTGAAGCGACGTAATAGAGTAAAAAACCACATAGATTATAGTGGTTCGACATGTATGTGAGTCAAACCTACATCTATTGTCCCTTTTTTTTATTTTTTTTATTTTTTTTTTATTTTTAGGGTAGTACCAAAGTTGAATGAGGTTACAAGAAAGGAAGTTGTAAACATAAATGATAGATGTTCTGTCGTCGTGACCTATCCTCTTAACGATGTAATTTCATGTTTGCGTTCACCTTATTTTAAGCAAGCGAATACATAAAATTAAATTTAAATAAAGTATGTTAATGTATGGCTGATGTGTTTTCTTGCGTTTAATTATTTTGTTTGTTTTTTTCATGAAGGAATTAACTAGATAGACTTAGAAGTGCTTAAATTATATCATTATTATGCAAAGTATTATTTATCAATTACAATCTTAAATAATATGAATAGGGCTTTATTTCTGTCACTTTTCAGATTCTAGAAATTAATCCATCGTATTACCTTAATTTGTTGACCCTCCGAGTAACTTTATTCAATATGATAGAATGGTGAAAGTCACTAGATTTTGAGATCTAAGAATGAAATTCGGCCAAAAAACACTCTGAATGGAACACCATTATATTTCTAAAACCATTCTAAAATACCGTTGAATTAATAAGTAATCTACATGTTATTGAATATAAATGAAATTGTGATTTCGTAAATGAATTTTGAATATATTTTGGGACGTGATGGATTTCCTCTTCGCTAGCTACTACCAAGATTTCATATTCTGGGTTGTCAAAATGCAATTTAATTGAGGGAATAATTTCTGATTAAAAGGGATTTTTTATTTTATTTTATTTATATATACAGTATATAGACAAATGCTGGTGGCAAAATAGCATGTTCTAATGAGCTCAAGTGGCCTAACGGCCGCTGCTACCTCTAAATTATGGCCCATCAGAACATGATTGGCCGAGGCACAAGCCTCGTGGGCTTTTATGAAGGTAATGGGCCTGGAGGAGAATCCCATAGAAAATCCTTGTGAGTGTATATCCTTTCAATGTAGCTTAGATATTTTACATGGGAATTGATTTTTAGCTTCTATAAAATGTTATTAGTATCCTCGTTGTAATTCTTATTATTATTTTAAAAAAAAAAAACACTCTCTTTAAACCCCATTTAACAAACTTAAACCCATTTCGATATTAAATAAGTTTTTTTTTTTTTTTTTTTTTAAACACCCATTTCCCCAATTTCAAACTTAATTAGAATTTTTGTTTACACTATTTTTCTCTAATTTTAAACTTAATTAGGTTTCTTTGTTTATACCATTTCTCTCAATTTCAATTATTTGTTTCTTTAGATTTATATTCTTCCCGTTGTGTTATTACTTTCTCCATGGCTTTATAATCTATTTCATCACAAATAAAATATTGAATAACAAAATGTTTCCATTGATTTTGAAATTTTAGAGTTGGGTTTATATAGAAATCAAGGATAAAAAGAAATATAAAATAAAGTAAGTGGTATTTAGAAATTTTTTGTCTTTTCCATCTTCATTTTAATTAGGTTAAACTTCAATAG
This sequence comes from Pistacia vera, assembly GCF_008641045.1. Classification (NCBI taxonomy): domain Eukaryota; kingdom Viridiplantae; phylum Streptophyta; class Magnoliopsida; order Sapindales; family Anacardiaceae; genus Pistacia; species Pistacia vera. Next base: position 53,484 of record NW_022196740.1, on the reverse strand, counting down.
AGATATTGTTCAATTGAGAGGGCTAAAAATCTTTCTCTTTTTACATTTATCCATTTTCATTTCATTACATAAGCTAGCCTAGCGATTAATAAATGACCTTTTCAACCTCGTTAGGCAATAAAAAATTTTATTCATTATTGATATTATGGCTTCATATTTTCGGTGCTAGAAAATGGTTCTTACTGTCATAAATTATAAAAAAAAACTAATGATTTTTTTTTTTTTGGATGGCTAGTGTGATTGTCATTGGGATGGAATTTATAAGTTACTTCATATTAAAAAAAAAAATTGCTGTCAATATCACAATATTCTAAAACAAATTAATTTTATGTTTGATAACCTTCAGGATATAAGCAAAGGCGGATCCAGCCCCATTGAGGTAGGCCTCTATTTTAAAAACAAAAAAAAAATTATTAATATTGGCCATAAAAAATTGTTGAATGTACACCCAGCCCTACCTTCATATATATATATAATATATATATATATATATATATTTTTTTTTTTTTTAAATAGCTATTATACATATATCGAGACCTATAAAAAACTTGTTTTTAATATATATATTTCAGGCTTACTTATATTAAAAGTTTAAAACTCTTTCCATGGTTTCACTGTTTTTTTATGATTTTATCTTCAAAATTCTTTACTCTTCATTCTCTTTTTTATGTTATTCACTCTTAAAACTTTTGAAGACTGAAATTGTTGAAGCTTTCACTACTCAAGGTGCACAATTAGCTCCGTTTTCTATTTTTTATTTTATGTATAGGTATTCTCATTTCAATTTAGTTTTTTTAGGTATCATGATTGTTTTTTAGACAGGGAACCGTCGTTTCATTTCCCAGATTGAAAGAGAAAGCTCAAGCCCCAAAGGATCAAACAAGAGTGTATTTCTAAGACAGGATTGAACCTGAAAATTGTCAAACCATGCCAATTAAATGATAGCTATCTGGAATATAAGATATTGCAATAAAAAAGGAGCTCGATTAGGCAAATCTATATACCTGTTGGTTAGGAGAAGCTTGTAGCGTTGATGATGAAGAGGAAGCCATTCTTGAAGAAGGAAAGAAAGACCTAATTAATCAATGCTATGGGTTAAGATACACCTTACTATATATATAGTACTAAAGAATTTTTGAAGGCTCAATCAATGCCAGTGGTTAAAAGCACTTACAAAAAGGAAAAAACAAATGAATCAAAATAATAATTCTTCTCTGTGGGAATTTCCTGGAAATTCCTTAACTTCAAAGCGTGTGGTGAGAAGATGACTTCTCTTGCAACATGTTGTGTATAGTCTACTGAGTCAGCGGGCAAGTCTCCGAGGGAAAATTGAGACCGGTTTCTTGTCTAAGTTTCCTGAAATTCATGTATATGATTGATATTGAATTTATTTAATAACACCTTCTTTCACTTTTAAGAGAAAATCTTACACGAGACAATCTCACCACTTTCAAGAGTTAACAGCTTTACAGGACAGCACTGACAGTGTGCATGTCACATTTTCCATTGCTAGAATATATATTTCCTAACTAACATGTATATAAGATTAATAAATCTGAAAATAACTCCATAGAAGATTTAGTGAAAATGTATAAAACGCACATCCTAAGAAAAATAAAAAAATGAAAATGTATGTTGTCATCGTTACTTTATTTGAGAAAAAATTTGGCTCCGTTTGTTACACTCTTGGGAATACTATTATTAGTATTTCCAATAAAGTTAAACAGTAAAATTAATTTATTTTCAAAATATTATTCTATATTATTCAATTTATTGTAAACCCTCTAAATTTGTTAATTTAACTAAACACTTCTAATTTTTTTTAGAAATTGCAAAAACACCCCAGCAATCCTCCGGCGGTGGTGGCTGGCTGGCTGTCCACATTTAATAGGTGGGTTGGGGGTGTTTTTGTTAACTTTTAATATTTTATTATAGAGTTGTTTAGTAAATAAACAAACATAAAGGGTATTTTTGTTAATTTTCAAATCTTATATCGTAATACCCGTCCAATTTAACTTTTTGCAAAATATTATTCTAAAAAGTATCACAATAATGAACCAAACGGATCCTTTGTTATTTTAAATATTTTTATGATGCATTCATGTTTTGGTCTCATATATACATTAACTTGAAATGTTTATTTTACATGTATACTTGAGTTTTTTAATGGTTGGGTTTGTAATTAGAAATGCGGACACAAAGATTGTACCCGATTGCATAACTACGTTTTGATGAAGGTTTGGGAAGGGTCAGAGATTATTTCCATTCCTGGCAGTGATAACCACTAGATAACATGCCCACTTCAAATTTGGAACGTTTAAGTTAGTCTAATCTTCAATTTGAACCATTCTTAGGTAATAATCATATTACAATATTTAATTATTATAAATATTGTACATGCTTAAAGGTTGTGGGAAAATCTATTGTAGGTCCATTTCATAATAATTCCAAAGCCAATAATAGATGCTACGAACTTTTTTTTTTTTTTCTGGCCCAAGGAATTATAAGAATTTAACTATAATTCCTTTTGTGTGTTTAGGGTATACCTCGAGTTGACAACTTTTAATTAAACAATTTAAAAAATTTTAATCCCAATTTTTATGGAATGAAAGCAATTTATGTATAAGAGGAAATTTTGAAAACTATTTGAGTTTATATCCGTAGATGATTTTCCCACCATTTTTTTTTTTTTTTAATTAAAGTGCACTCATGTGCTTGAAAAACAGTAATTCTAAGTCTAGAACCTAATCTTACAATTTTCTTTCACAAATTCCAACGTAATAGCTCGCAATTGGTCAAATAGAAGAGACCCATAGTAAGCAGAGGGGACTAATTTGTGAGTTTACTAATTACAAACTGCCACATCGGGGGTTATAAGATTGAGTTATGGACCTAACATTTTTCCTTGAAAATTTATATCATCGTGCTTTGCCTTCACTCCATTAAGTTGGTGTGTTATGATATTGTTCAACCTTTTGATACTAATGCCCAAATAATAGAGTCAGAGTGTCAGGTATTTTGTGATGGTTTTCAAAACATTTGAGGTAGTGTTTGAACCTTTGATAGAATGAAAAATTCATCCTCCGGTTGATAATTTTGCAAACATTAGGGATAGTTTATAATAGTTTCGCAATAATATATATAAATATCACCCAAAAAAAAAAAAAAAAGTGACTTGGCCATTGTGTATAGTTGAATTGCTTAAATGGCAAAAGCTATGGGAAGAAGGGATGCCCTTTCAACTTTCAAGAATCCTATATGCTTTAGTGATACTTTGATGTCATTTAATGAAACTACTTTAAATAGTCGCATTGATTAATGTAACAATAAATTTAAAGCTATGTCTAAATTGAAAATTATTGATATCGTCAACACGACACTACTACAAAATTTTTTTTAAGGATGATTTTAAACTGTCCTTAATAAATCAAGAACATCTTTAATAAAGCAAAAACGTCCTTTATTGAAGTGTCTTTAAATGTTATAAGACATTAAAAAACTTATTCTTTTAATATTTTCATAATATAAATAGTTAATTTAATTTTTAACATGAAAAATATTAAATACATTAATTTTATAAAATTTTGGCTTAAATAAAAGTTTGAAAGAAAATTCTTTTTATTATAAAACATAAGGCCTTTTTTTTAATGAAACTGTGTATAAAAAGTTATCAAAAACATTCTTAATTAAAACTGTTGAAAGTTAAAACCATAGCTAAAACACACAATAGTTGAAGGAAAAAAGTAACAAAGAAGAATCGATTTATCCTGATTCGTTTCAATAAAGAAATTACATCTAGCATTCAAATAGAATATTTTATTAAGTTTCAAAAATTTGTAGAATACAATAATCTTAAAGTATATTCAGTTTACTTTTGTTTTCTATTTCTAATTCTAGGTTTTTTTTTTTTTTTTTTTCACTATTATAAAATACAATATATAGAAAACCTAACCCCTTTTAGTTTACCCAATTTAACCCAGCCGGGCCAATATTTGCAAATTAATTCTAAACTCAATTACTACTTGAGTTACCATGAAGCGGACCCCTGAATATGATGGACCATAAGCACCTTTTTTTAAAATGTCCTCTTTGTTTATTTTGTAGTGATGAATCTTCCCAAATTCGTGTAATTGGAAAGAATTTGCGTAGTAATTATTGGGACATTAGTCTTCTCACCATAAAAGTGACAATTATAATTCTCAGAATTTCGTCAAAAAGCAGCATGTGTGCGAGCAAAGGAAGAAATTTCCCCAATATTGCTTGCTCTTCAACGTCAATGCAAACGCGTAAGAGTTGATGTCCGTAAAGGAATATATAAAGCCAATAGAAATTAAAATAAGATAAATTCTAGCAAAAATTTTCTAACACGTCTGGCGAAAAATAATCAGTACTTGTAATTGATTTATAAAGAAGATAAGACCTAGTCAACTCTTTCACAGATATTATGGACAGTTATATAATTACGACTACTTGATTTCTAGTCATTTCGTTTTCTTGAAGTCTGACTGAACTCAAATTAGACATTTTTTCGTTTTCTTTTATTGCATACAAACTGTTGGTATTACAATCACCCAAAAAAAAATTAAAAAAAAAAAAAAAGTCATGATAGTACAAATAAATACTACAAGAATATCCAAACCCTTGGTTATCAACACACTAATTTCTCTTAAAAAATAAATTCAACTAAATGTAATTTTATGTAAGTTTAAACCCACTAAACCCAACTTCTTTCTTCATAATTAGGACTTGAAGTATTTTGTCAATCTCTACTTTGTTTGCTTTCGTAAATTAACTTTTAAATCACAAATTTGTTCGGTAAAACTGTCCTTTATTTTATAGGAATTAACAAATAAAAAAAGAAAGATATATAATATATAATTACAATAACAATTACTTTTTAATAAAATTTCTGTTAAATGTGAACCTTAAAGCGACATTGTTTACTTAAGCCAAGAAATTCCAAAACGACACCGTTGTGACTTAAACCGACGCTCAATCCTGATCGTTGGTTTGGGACAGATCAGACGGCTAAAGACTTAAGTTGAGTCAACCTATAAAAATTGATGAACCTGTCAGACACCGTGCTGCAAAGGTGGATGGTGTGTACTCTCAATTCTACTGTGGGGTAACTCGAGTCTCTGTATGCTCTTAAATCTGCCCCTAATTTCTTCTTGAAAGGTGCTTTATTTTCTTATAAAATGGACATAGCTAAATCCCTAGATGACAATCTTGATGATTCTTAAAAATGACCCTAACCCTAAAGGTACTGACCAAGAACTAGGAGATTCAAGCCTTGGTATGATTCTGTTGAATTCCCTACCTGAAGAATATTTAGTGGTTAAGAAGCACTCCAGTATAATGGGACAGTACCTAGTGTACATGGACCTGATAGTTTCTGTACTAAAATCTAGGGAATTAGAATTAAAGATCCAGAAGTGTAATGGTAGCAACTTGTTTGTGAAAGGGAAAGTTGAGGTTGGGCAATCTAGTAAAGATATGGAAAAACTCTCAGAGAAATGCATGCTTTAAAAACAAGAAGAACAGTAAGGAAATGGTAGAACTAAAAAGGAATCTAGGAAATGTTTCTTCTGTAACAAGGTAGGACACGAAAGAAAAATTGCTATGATTGGATTAAAAAAAACAAACAGAATAGTATAGACAAACCTAGCCAGCTCTAGTATAACCTAGAAATATCAGAAGCCCTTACCATTTCTAATACATCTAGAGGCAGTGAATGGGTATAGACTTAGGTTGTAGCTTCCTATGAGCCCTAATAAAGACTGGTTTCAAAGACTTAAAATTGGGGAGCAGAACCTGTCTTTATGGGGAATAACCACTCCTGTGAGGTTCAAGGGGTAGGGATATAACCATTAAGCTGAATAATGTAGTTAGTATTACTAACTAGGGTCAGGTATATACCTGAATTAAAACGAACCTAATTTCCTTGGGAACCTGGATGAATCAGGTTGTCTTATAAGGCATAAAATGGTTGTATGAAAGTCTACAAAAATGGAAATGTGTTTAATGAGGGGGTTAAGAAAAATGGGCTTTATATATTGTGTGGACAGTTCTATCCTGATGTTTCTAATTATGTTTTTATTGTCTACTAACATATCTGCTGCAGCAAATGGCACTTGAGATTAGGCCATATAGGCCAAAATGGTATGAATGCATTGAAACAGCAAGGTTATTTTGATAGTGATGTTGTAACTGCTCTAATTTTTGTGAAACCTGCATCCTGGAAAACAGCACAGGATGAGTTTTCACAAAGGAACTCATCTTGCTGCCAATTGTCTAGACTATGTCTATGCTGACATTTGGGGTCCAGAAAAGGTGAATCACATGGAGGGAACATATGCTTCCTCTCCATAGTGGATGATTACAGTAGAAATGTATGGGTATACCTCCGTAGGACTAAGGACGAAGCCCTAACCAAGTTCAAAGGTTGGAAAACCCTTGTAAAAACACAATTGGATAGAAAGGTCAAACCCTTAGGACTGATAATGGTCTGAAGTTCTATAACCTAGAGTTTGATACCTACTGCCAAAATCAGGGGCTACAAAGGCATAGAACTGTCAGGGTAACCCCTTAACAGAATGGGGTTGTAGAGAGAATAATAGGACTCTCCTAGAAAGGTCAGGTGTCTTCTGTTCACTGCTGGCTACCCAAGACTTTGTGGAGAGAAGCCCTAACTACAGCTGCTTATTTGATCAATAGAAGTCCTCTAGTTCAATATGTTTTAAAGCCTGAGAGAGATGGTCTAGAAGGAAACCTAACCTAAACCACTTAGGGTTTTTGGGTTTACAGCATATGCACATAACAAAGAGGGTAAGCTTGAACCCAAGTCTCTAAAATGTGTCTTCTAGGGTACCAGGATGGTACAAAAGGTTAAGGTTGTGGGAGAAAAATGCACCAGGAGTTAGGATCATAATAAGCCGAGAGGTAGTCTTTAATGAGCTAACCTTCCCATGCAAAGTGTCTATTGACAATGCAGGTAACTCAAGACAAGCCTAAACTACTTGATCAAATAGAGAGATCACAGTTTGAGGTAGAGCCACAAAACCTGCCAGAGCACTTAGAACAACCTAAACAAACAGAACCAGAAAATGCCACACTACGAACATGGGGACCAATATGAAGAAACTATGCAAGCTGAGAACAATGAAGAAGAAATAGATGAGAACCTAGTAGATTACCAACTGGCCAGAGACAGGGTCAGAAGGGAAATAAGGCCCCCAAACAGATATAGTTATGTGATTTGATCTACACGCCCTTGTGGCTGAGGTAGAAACACTGAGATCTAAACCAAGACATATCAGGAAGCTGTGAGTTCAAAAGATAGTAAAAAGTGGCTGGAACAATGAAGGAGGAGATGAAATCCTTAAGACAGAATAGTACTTGGACTCTGGTTCCAAAACCTATTGACCAGAAGCTAATTGACTGCAAATGGCTTTATAAACTGAAGGAGGTCAACAAGATCAGACCCTCCAAGAAACAAAGCAAGACTGGTGCAAGGGCTACACTCAAAGGGTAGGTATAGACTTTACAGAAGTTTTCTCTCATGTGGTTAAGTTTAAAACAATTAGACTTATGCTAGCTGTAGTACACTCATATGATCTAGAACTGAAATAGTTAGATGTTAAACAGCTTTTTTACATGGTGAATTGGAAGAGAAAATTTATATGAGTCACCATTAGGGTTTAGAGATAGAAACCTACCTGACATGCCTGCTATTGCACAAGTCCTTGTATGGACTCAAACAATCCCCTAGGCAGTGGTACAAAAGATTTGACTCCTTTATAGTGGGAATTGGGTTCATTAGGAGTGCTTATGATAATTGTTTGTATTATGCTTGCTTTAATAACATATCCATGTACTTACTGCTATAGTAGATGATATGTAATAATCAGTAAGTCCAACCTCGAATAGATGAATTAAAGCAAAATTAAATGCTGAATTTGAGATGAAAGTTCTAGGATCTACAAAAAGGATATTAGGGATGATGATAATAGAAATAGAAAGAAAATAGACTAAAACTACTCAATTCCCATATCTGCAGAAACTAATATTTAGGTTTGGTTTGACTGATGCTAAAACTGTAAATGTACCCTTAGCAGGTCATTTCACCTTAAGCAAAGTTCAATCCCCCAAAATTGATGTAGATAGGATTAAAATGGAAAACATCCCCTTCTCTAGTGCCATAGGATCAGTGATGTAAGCACTAGGCCTGATCTTTCATTTGCAATATCTCTATTAAGTGGGTTTATGTCAAATCCGGAATGAGCATTGGGTTGGCCTTAAAATGGACACTTAGATACATTAACACCACAATGCATGTTAGATTAGAGTATTGCAAAAGAACTCCTGCACTTGATCTTGTTGGGTATGTGGATTCTGACTTTGCAGGAGATTGTGATTCAAGGAAGTCCACCACAGCTTATTATTTCACTTTAGGTGGAAACTACATTAGCTGGAAATCCCAGCTTCAACCATTAGTGGCACTGTCCACAACAGAAGCTGAGTATGTGGTAGTAACTGATGCTTTCAAAGAGGCAATCTGGCTACAAGGGATTTTGAAAGAGATAAACTTGATGAATGGCCCTGTGACCGTATATTCTGATAGTCAAAGTGTCATTCATCTAAGTAAAAACCCAGTATACCATGAGAGGACGAAGCATGTGTGTAATGATTGCTTTATAATAGGATACTCATAGAAATATATCAAGTAGAATATATTTATATTAGCAAAAGTAAATGGGCCCAAAATTTTCTTTTATTACATATAAACATTCTTTATACAAAACAAAACTATTATTTACAAAATGATATTAAAACAGCGGACAGTGTAGCTATTGCTCATCGCTTGCTGACGCCCATCCAACTGCATTCTCACCTAGATCCTGCAACCATAAAGAAAACAGCGGGGTGAGCACAAAACAATGCTCAGTAAGTAAATCCTCTACTCGACTGTCCCTGTAACTCTTTCTCTTAATTCTTTCCTTACACTTTTTCTCATCTCATTTATTCTCTCTTTCACACAGCTCTCTTACTTAACTTCTGCTATAAGTCACGACCTCATCTTACCGGAGGCACGGTCGGGTGGAGTTCACACAACGCCAACCCACTCTTCGTGACTTTCGGGTGGAGATCACAGAGCACCAACCCGCTTTTCATAACTTTTGGGTGGAGATCACAAAGCACCAATCCATTTGAGTAACTACCAGGTGGAGATCACAAAGCACCAACCTGTTTTTCGTATTTTTCTCATTCTTTCTACTCTTCGAGTAGTTCATACAGAAAGTTCTCTACTCTTTCTCAATCCACTTCTCAATGCATAATTAATACATATGGATGGTTCTTCTCCACTAATGCACTCATGAAATGCCAACATGCAATGTTGCAAGAATTAAGGTTTACTACATTCTCTTAGGCATTTCATCAAACAACTAGTGTGCATCCATAAACTCTCCTTTATCTATGGTTCTATCCTTCTCTTGAACCATCCAAAATGGGAGGAAACTCCCTCACAAAGTTATAATCCCTGTCACAACATAACACTTCCAAAAAGATTTCTCAATCTCTTTCAATTTCATCTCAAACTACATTCCCATCACACTTCTCATAATTGAAGTGTATTCAACAACCACAAAGCAATTATTCTTTTCCATCTCAATTCTCAATAACATATCATCTATCATACACACACAATTTCTACTAAATCTCTACAATTTCCACTAAATCTTTACTCAAACAAAAGAGCTCTCAAATATCAACTTGGATTGGGATTTACTTACCTTACAATGGAGAGATCACACTTGCACTTTCCCTTCCTTTAAAATGCTTGTCTCTTCTCTACCCTTAAAAACAAGAACACCATAAGACTTCAATATACAAATATCTATAAAACTTCACATCTAAAGTAAGAATCCTTATCTTAGGATGCCTTAGATTAATTCTCTACCAAGATCTAATTAAAAACCATCAAAAATCCTTGAAAGCTTGAAGGAAAAGTTGAGAGGAAATGGAGAATGAAAGAGGCGGTGGAAGATGAAGAATGAAGGGTTTACTAAACTTAACCCCTTTTTAGCTCAAATTATCTTCATTCATTCCCATATTGCCCTTGCTCTTCCTTGGGAATTCCATCCTTGTCCTTTAAATCATTACAATCACACCCCCACTCTAACATATTCTCCATAAAATTCTCTTACATTTTACTCCCCACTTTTCCTGCTAACTAAGGGTAGAAAGGTCATTTTGCCCCTATGGAAAGAATTCTTTAGAAACTCACTACACATTTTATTCGGCTCTTCGCAGTGGCGAAGACTTTTTCTTCGCCCCGGCAAAAAATTACAGAACCTACCCCTTGAGTTGCAGAACTTCGTCGCCGCGGCGAAGATTATTCTTCTCCCTGGCGAAGTCTGTAACACTAAGATTTCACCAAGTCTTTACAATTTTAAGGCAACCACTCAACCAAACCAATACATCCAGTCAACCAAGTGCCAGCCAAACAATGTTAACAATATACCATCTCAAATAAGAGCAAAACAATAAACATTAGCTACGTACCTCAAGTGGGGCGTTACAATGTGGATGTAAAATATCATTTTGTCCGAGATCAGATTTCAAAGGGAACTGTCAGCCTGTTGAAAATTCCAACTGAAGAAAATCCATCTGATATGGGAACCAAAGTTGTAACTACTGTAAAGTTCAAGCACTGCTTGAACATTCTTCACATCAACTGAATTCAACAGAGCAAAGAAGGAGTATGAGAACTGTTTGCTACACTTGTTGGTTACTAACAAAGGAAAGAATAAGGCTTCAAGGTGGAGATTGTTAAACGTGAAGCCTTAAAACGACACCGTTTAACTTAAGCCAAGAAAGTCCAAAACGACACTGTTGTGACTTAAATCGACACTCAATCCTGATCGTTGGTTTGAGGACAGATCTGACGGTTGAAGACTTAAGTTGAGTCAAACCTATAAAAGCTGATGACTCTTCAGTTTTGCAGTAACGCGTTTTTCTCTCTGTTTTGATATCTCTCTGAGTTACAAATTAGGGTTTGCAGTATGGGTGTAAATTTGCGGGAAATTTATCCATTAAGTTGTGTTTCTTACTGGGGTGGGAACCTGGTGTAGTGTTCTTATCTCTGATTGTAGGTTTACTGTTGTTGTTCCAAATCCTGGTTGATCTTGGTTGAAATCTTGTAAGAGAGAGGGGTTGAGGGTTGTAACCGTTCTTGATCGTAATAGAAAGTGCAGTGAGCATCCATATTCTAGAGATCAACGTGGACGTAGCTTGTTTAATATTGAACAAGTGAACCACGGTAAATACTGTGTGTTGAATCTGTTTGATTTGCGTTGATTGTGTGTTTGTTGGTTGATGTTTGCTTGATTTGTTTAAGAGAATTTACAACAATTTCATTGTTTATTTTGCTGTTATTGGACATTAGAGAGGAGAGAAGATAGGCTGAGAAGATTAGAAGAAGGTAGAGGAGATTAGGAAAGGGTAAATTTGAAATAAATTAAAATCTATTTAAGTTAAATTTTTTTTTTTTTTTTTTTTTTTTTGGAAGTGATTTTTAGCCCCCATAGCATTGACAATAGACCCATTATTAAGTATATTTATATTTCAAAAATCTCCTTTTAAACCGCATTTAATACCATAATTATCCCTATAGACTTAAATATTGTATTTTTTTTTTTTGGAAAGTTAAATATTTTATTTCCTTACACCACATTTTCCTAATTTTCAGTTCATTTTGGAATTTAATAGATTTAGATCATCTCTTTATTTTATTATGCTAAATTTCATTTACATATGGCAGTTATAATAATTAGATGGTAAATATCTATGTATTTAATTTTTTTTTTTTCTCTCTTAAAGAATAAACTATGAGTTTTAAAAGTTGTGAAAAATTATAAATAAAAGTAGAGATATACTAGAATCTGTAATGATCTCTACTGTAATTTTTTTAAGGTTAAAAAATGGGGTTTACTTATAAAGAGAGGTGGGGGTTCAATAAACTTAAAAGGAATAAATTTCACTTACTATCCCTAGCTTTTAGGAAATCCAATCATATGCCAAGTGTTGGCCATTCTATCGAAACCACCCTTGTCTGTTTGAAAATTGATCATTTACTACCCTTAAGCCTTACCGATTTATGTATAACTAATGATGGGGAGTAAAATTTAAATTTTACATTAACGTTAGATTTCTTTAAATCTATTATTAAACAAACATATTATTTAGTATTTAATATATTTTAAATGTGATACGAGATTACATATTATCACATGCTTTATGTCAAATATTTAATATTATTTAATATGTATTTTCTATATATTTAAATAGGTTTTCTTTACAAACATATTGTTAAAGTCAGGGGTGGATGCAGTACTAGTTGAGGGTGGGCCATAATTTTTTTTTTAAGCATTAATATGTACAATTTCTAAATTTTGGCCCACCCTAACAAAAGTATTAATGTGCAATTAGTTTTGATTTTGGCTCACTCAAACAGAAATTTCTGGATCTGCCCCTGATTAAAGTAAATAACATATATCTTTTTTTTTTTTTTTTTTTTAATTTTCCTTTGTTTGTTAATTAAAATTAAGGGTATTTTGATACTTTCATAATTTTCAAAAACTTGTTGACTAAATGGTAATTTCTTAATTATAAAGAGAATGCAAGGATGATCATTGATCAAGTCTTTCCTACTTGAATCTAGGCTAACTGCTGATTTAAGCACATGGGAGGTCAATTTTTGCCCACCCCATCGTAATTACATCCAACGTTGGTGATGGGGTAAGGGGTTAGGGGAACAACGATACATGACTCCTAGACATACTTGTCGTTGACATAACACCTTGAAACGTAACTTATTATGGTCATAAGATTATGCAATTTACCTAAAGTATTGCACTTTGCTATTTTTTTCAACGTGAGGCTCGAGATATCCACTAACTCAAGATGACTCAATAGTCGGTCAAAATTATTAACGTCCATTAAAAATCTGGTCATATTTGTCACTATCATATTGTGTTGGGTGTGATTGTACTTAGCCCAAACCTGACGGGAGAAAACGTTATTATCCCTTTGATCTTGTAGGAGGGGGTAACTTCGAAGGAAAATAATACAATTACCGAAAGAAGCGCACCGAATTCATGCACTGAATGACGTGACACAATCTTAACCGTCGATTAATTATGAATTAATATTAAGACGGTTAGGATTATGTCACGTCATTCAGTGTATGAATTCAATGTGCTCCTTTCAGTGACTGTAGCATTACTCAACTTCAAAACGTGTTATCTGGTTTCAAAAATGGGTATTGACTTTGGAGAATTAAAGAGAGTGGAATTACATTTACCCCTCTAGAGTTTTGGTCTCCATTAAAATCCTAAAGTTCAAATTATTGCATAAACCCCCCATCCTAACGGGTGTCAAAGACGAATAGACGGTATAAGGACATAAGATAAATTGCAATGCTGAATACGTGTCTTTTCTCAACACAAACAATCCAGCCTTCTTGCTACCATATTCATCAACAGTAATCTAATTTTTTTTTTCTGCCTTCTCTTGTAACCCAGAAGATCCTTTTTATTTATTTATTTTTTTTTGTCTTTTATATTTTTTTCTACCAATGGATTGTTGTGGTTATGCAGACTTTTTTATTTTTTATTTTATTGCTTTACGTGATATTTTTTATTATTTTATTATTCCATATTAGAGAGTTTATAAACGTCTGTTGAGGGGGCTAAACGCAGCATATGAAACCATAGGACCTTGAGTATTTTTACAAAAACCCGAGGGTCGACTGAATACTCTCTGGATTGCTGTGAAACGTATTCTCTGGGTCCATTAAAATGAATTTTGACTTATTTTTTAGCACAAAAAGAAGTAACCAAGAAACATCTAAACCCCCATTGGACTATAATTATCTCTCTAGATTGTTATGAAACGTATTCTCTGGGTCCATCAAAGTGAATTTTGACTTATTTTTAGTACATAAAGAAGTAACAAAGAAACATCTATCTAAACTCACATTCTATTTAATTGTTTCAGGCCATAGCATCGAGCAGGAAGATGATGGCTTTAAAAAATTATGCAGAACTCCCTTCTTATATCCTTACATCGTCAAGTACTCCAAGCTCAGAAACAATAATCATTCTGGTAAAGACTACTTTGTTTCTTTCCGTCTCAGTTGGTTATCTTCTTTTATCATTCCATCAACAATACTCAAAGGGAAATCCTGATCCCATTTTCATTTTTGAACAACACCCTTCTATGTTTGATGCTTTTGTAGCCGCCATAATCTTCTCCTTCGTTGCTTCAATTACCGGGTTGCTGATTGCAAACAAGAAACGCCTCGAAATACTTCGCAATTTGTATTTTATAATCGCTCTGTTTTCCATCGTTTCGGCCATTTCAATTCTTGCCTTTGTATTGTTTGTAGAAAGTTACAAGTTGTTCTCCACAAGATGTAAATTTATGATGTAATTCCGTATCTGCACTCCATCTTTTTTTATGAGCAGAGGAATACAAAATTAAATCTAAATAAAAGTATGTTAATGTATGAATGGTTTGTTTTTCTTGTGTTTTTTTCATGAAGGAATTAAACTAGATAGAAGTGCTTAACTTATATAATTGTTATGCAAAATATTATTTGTCAAATTACAAGCGTAAATAAGATGAACAATAGCTTTAAATTCTGTGTCACTTTTCAGGTTCTGGAAATTAATCTATGCGTAATATAGCTTTAATCTGTTGACCATCCGGTTATTTTATTCAGATCTAATAAATAGTGAAAGTTACTAGATTTTGAAGATCTAAAGGATGAAATCTGGCCTAAAAACGCTGTAAATGGAAACCAATTATATATTACTAAAGTTACTCCAAAATCTCATTTCAATTAATAGGAAATCATACGTTGTTATATAAATGAAACAGTGATTTAGTAAATGAATTTTGAGGTATATTTTGGGACGTGATGGATTTCTCTTCACTAGCTATTGGTAAGACATATATTCTACGTCTCCCCTTATAGTTGGATGATAAACCTTTTAAACACTAGGGTTAACTGTAATCAGAGGGTCTTTTGTTTGAGTTGCATGAAAGGTACCTAACGTATTTGTACAATTACTTTGGTCTATTGGCTTTATAGGGTGTTCTGTGATCCTGATGATTAGACAGACTCCAATATGAGCTTGGATATCTCAATTACGTAAAGATATCATACTCTGGAGTTGTCAAAGTGCAATTTAATTAGGGAGATAGATTTCTGATTAAAAGGGGAAAAAGTGTGTGTATATAAATGCTGGTAGCAAGATAGCATATTCTAATGAGGCTCAAGTGGCCAAACGGCCCATGCTGCCGCTAAATTATGGCCCATGGAAAATCCTTTTTTGAGTGTATATCCTTTCAAGTGATATTAATGTAGCTTATAATATTTACATGGGAATTGATTATCAGCTTCTATGAAATTGACTAGTATCCCCATTGTTGAATACATCATTATTATATTTAAAAAAAAAAATCTCTTTAAATCCTATTTAACAATCTGCTTAAACCCCATTTTTAGTNTAGCTTATAATATTTACATGGGAATTGATTTTCAGCTTCTACAAAATTGACTAGTATCCCCGTTGTTAAATACATCACTATTATATTTCAATAAAAAATAAAAAAAATAAAAAAAACTCTTTAAATCCTATTTAACAATCTGCTTAAACCCCAATTTTTTTTTTTTTTTTTTTTTTTTTTTACGCCCATTTTCCCCAATTTCAAACTTAATTATAATTGTTGTTTACACTATTTTTCTCCAATATTAAACTTAATTAGGTTTCTTTGTTTATACTTGTTTTCTCAATTTCAAATTTATTTTGTTTCTTTAGATTTATATTCATCTCATTGTGTAATTACTTTCTTTATAGTTTTAATAATTTATTTTTATCAAACAAAGAAATATTTGAAATTAAAAAAAAAAAATGTTTCAAGGATTTTGAAATTTCAGAGTTAGAGTTTATATTAAAATTCAAGGTTAAAATTTAAATAAAAATATAAAAAAGAATAGAATGTATTTAGAAATTATTATGTCATTTCTAGTCATTTTTATTAAGGTTAAACTTGTCAAAACAAAAAATATTTAAGGGCTAAAAATCACTTCTGTATTTACATTTATCCATCTTTATCACATTACATAAGCTAGCGATTAATAAATGAGGTTTTTTCAACCTTGCTAAATCAATGAAGATTATTTTATTATTTTATTTGATTTTATTGGCTTCATATTTTCGGTGCTAGAAAAGGGTTCTTGTTGTTATAAATTATAAAAAAATTAATGACAATTTTGTTGGATGGCTAGTGTGATTATAATTTGGCCCATCACAAAGTAAGCACGGAGTTATCACTTGGGATGAAATTAACAAGTTATTTCATAAAGGATCCTTAGAAACTCGACGTTTATTAAAAAAATATATATATAATATATATTTTACGTTTTATAACTTTCGGGATATAATTTCATGAGGTTTAGCGTTTTTGGAATAAAAAGTTAAATAAAAATAAAAATGAAAATAAGAATATTAGTTTTGTTAAAAGTTTTATGTAATTTGTTTTACTTTAAATAGATAAGAATTAGGGGTTTGATTTAATTGATTGGTGTTGGGATTATTTGTTTGAAGAAAATAAGATTTATGTAAGTGATTGTATTTGTCAATTTATATTTAAGAAGAACTAATTATGATTTATGCTCTTATATAAGTGATTGTATTTGTTAATTTATATTCGAGAAAGAAATAGTAAGTTGGTGTCAATATCTTCCTTTATAAAGATTCCATGAACACTATTCAAATGATAATAAATCTATATGTTGATGTGATAAATCGTATAAACCAAAGATACCCAGCTGGCCCTGAGGGGACTTGACAAGATGTACGTATGATTACAGATAATCAACAAGGTTGTTGAAGCAACGTAATAGAGTAAAAAACACGAGAGATTTTATAGTGGTCCGGCGGTTATGTGAGCCAAACCTACACCATTGTTGTTGTTTTTTTTTTTTTTGTTGGGGGGCGGGGGGGAGGTTCGGGGTTTTACAAAGTCAAATGAGGTTACAAGAAAGGAAGTTTGCAAACATAAACGATAGATGTTCTGTCATCGCGACCTATCCACTCTTAAACAATGTAATTTCATATTTGCTGTTCACATTTTTTTTATAAGCAGATGAATACAAAATTAAATTTAAATAAAAGTATGTTAATGTATGACTAATGTGTTTTTCTTGTGTTTAATTATTCTGTTTATTTTTTTCATGAAGGAATTAAACTAGATAGAACTTAGAAGTGCTTAAATTATATCATTATTATGCAAAATATTATTTATCAAATTACAATCTTAAATAATATGAATAATGGCTTTAAGTTTTGTCACTTTTCAGATTCTGGAAATTAATCCATATTTAATATACCTTTAATTTGTTGACCATCCGGTTACTTTATTCAAATCTGCTAGAATGGTGAAAGTTACTACATTTTAAAGATCTAAAGAATGAAATTCGGCCAAAAAATGCTCTGAATGGAAACCAATTATACATTACTAAAGTCAGTCTATGCCTTTTGCCTCTTTTGATACGTTGTTTTATACCTTCCATGGTTTGGCATCTGCTTTATCAATCCTTGCCTTTGCCTTCTATTTCGAAAGTCTTAGGTTGGTTTCTCCCGGAAGCATATTGTGGCAGAATGAAGACAGAAGAAGATCACTTGAAAAGATTGTTCCTGTTTCTGAAGAAGAACTCTCAGAAGTGTCTTGACGCCATGTTCAGTAGAATTACTTGAAGTCTTTTTGTGATATGTAACACTAATCATTATATTTTTCTTTCTTTAGTTAACACTGAGACTAGACTGACCTGAAATATTTATTTATATTAGTTGAGTTTGATGAATTTTTGTTAGTTCTACGTTAATTCAATCGTGCCTAATTAAAATCTCTATCAATCTCTTCCATGATTACATATAATAATCCATATTCAGAAGAAGAAGCAACAAAATTATCAAGGCTGTACAAACATCCTAGTTCAATATTGGCTTCAATGTTTGTATTACTTAACCAAATTGTGGTGTGAATTTTCAGGATCTGGAAATCGACCTCTAGATAATAGTTAATTTGTTTTTTTATATATCTTTATTCAGTCAGAACAATATATGTATATACACATAATTAATCATTAGTAATATTCCAGAATTGATTTTGTGTACTATGTTTATATCATTGGATTTAATCTAAAATATCATAATTACAACCCATAATTAAAAATTCATATTTTAAATATAATTAATAAAAAGTTATATCAAGATGTCTTACTAACCTAAAAATATGATTAAATTTGTCAAATTGGTTGAGATATGGCCAAATCAATTGGTTGGTAATATATATTATATATCCTAACTGCCAATCCACATTAATAAAAAAATTTGTGCCAAAGAGTTCGAAAAATTCATTTTAATAAAAAAAAATAATAATAATACTAAAGCGATTTTAACAATAACGTGCTTAAGCTCAATTGTCCCTATAATTATAGGAAATCATCAACGTTATAATAACAAATATCTCCTATAAAAAAATCCAACACAAAAAGGGGTTTTGGGATAGTATTGTTGACATGTGAATGACTGTACGAACCATATTTAGAATTTTATAGTATCTCCAAATATGTAGTTAGGTAATTGCCTTCTATGTATTGATCTACTTGATTCCTTTATTTATTTCCTTCATATTACATTTACAATTGTATAAATTGTAGCTCCTATACATGAAAAATATATACAAAATATTCTTTTCTCCTTCTTCCTTGCTTGTACTTTCTCGGCATACTCAGCAACTTTGGTTGCTTCTCTTGCCTCTCTTGCACTCTTTAGCAAATTAGTTGCTCTTCGTACTTGCTACAACACCAGATTCTTAATGGTATCAGGACAAGTTTTCATGCCAGCCACCTCCTTCTTACGCACCTAATCCATTTTTTTTTCTTGCAAACAATTCAAGAATTAGTTTTTTTTTTTTTTTTTCAAAACCAAATGGCTACAAACCAACACACCCAATTGGCCTGATCCAGCAAACACCAAGTGTCATTCCCGTGAACAAAATGTTAAGCTTTCCTACAAGAATATGATAGTGCCAAAACCCTAAGATTGATCCATTATTAGAAGATAGCTCCAACTATCAACGACTTGTTAGAAGGCTCATTTTCTTACCATGACTCGACCAAATATATCTATGCAGTTCAAATCCTTAGCCAATTCATGCATGCCCCAAAGCAATCCCACATGGATGCAACAGTGAAGGTACTAAAGTTTTGAGGGATTGTCAGGGCTGTGACTTCTTTTACCAAGGAAAGGAACCTCAACTTCACTACATACTGCGCCTCAAGTTAGAGTTCATGTCCAATGACAAGAGATCCCTCACTTGTTTCTGTGTTAAACTTGGAAAATCCTTATCAATGGAAAACAAAGAAGCAATCTACTGAATCACTTTTACAGCAGAAGGAAATACAAGCCCATGACCAAAACCACATGTGAAGTCACATGGATTCTTGGATTATTACAGCACCTGATCTTCAAGTGGAAACCAATTAAACTTTACTGTGACACAAAGCGGCCAATGATATTGCAGCCAATCCAGTCTTCCATGAAAGAACAAAACATTAGAGATTGATTCCCTTATCAGGGACAAAATACAGGAAGGTATGATTAAAACAGAGCCAATCTGAACCTCAGATCAGCCAACCGACATTTCCCAAAACCATTGTGTCAGAGACAACATTCACATTTATTGAAGCTCGGAGTTATGGACATTTATAAACCACAGCTTGAGGGGGAATGTTGACTGTGAATGATTGTACGAACCATATTTAGAAGATTTTTAGTATTCTCCAAATATGTAGTTTAGGTATTTGCCTTCTACGTATTGATCTACACTGATTTCCTTTATTTGATTTCCTTACATATTACATTTACATTTGTATAATTGTAGCTCCTGTACTGAAATAATATATAACAAAAATTATTCTTTTCTCCTTCTTCCTTGCTTGTACTTTCTTCGCATACTCACAACTTTGGTTTCTTCTCTTGCCTCTCTTGCCCTCTTCGCCAAATTAGTTGGCTCTTCGTACTTGCTACAACACCAGATTCTTACAGTAATATCAAAGATCTGGATGAAGTTCATTACGAGATCTCCAGGAGAAGATGAATGCTCATGTTGTTGCTATGAATTGTTTATTTTTCACTCTCTAACATACCCCCAAATGCACTTGCGGCACAGTTGTGGAGAATTTACTTTTAAATTAGTACATTTACTTTTTTCGGCTAACAAAACACTATCAATTTGAGTTGTATTGTTAGAGGCTGAGGAGAAAACATATTAGAACAGTTTGATGATATAACAAGATTTGTCTTAAAACCTACAAAGACACAACCATTCTTATTGAACATCTCACCTCTCTATTATGACAAAAAGTTTGGTTAAAGTGTAAAGAATGAAATTAGATTGGGTTTCATTGTAAAAACACCAATATGATGGACTTTTTTATTAAACTCAATACGGTGGCATTTTTATACCATCTTCCTGATATAAAAACCAACCTGCTTTGTTCCTAAATCAGTGTGTAAAAAGTTCAGTTCATTTGTTATATGTTCAACACCGTTCTCTCAAAGTCTTCATTTAGTTAACTTTCTTTTCAAATCCAGTCAAGAATCTTATGTATCAGAGCCAATTGACAAACGTCTATGGCTAATCTGAGGTTCTGGATCTTTAGATTCGAGTTCAAAGATTGTTAATGAGCAAGCTGATAATGCAGCACCATGAGTTCAGTTGCCCCGGTCTTCTCTTTCCAACTCCTGTCAGTCAAGTTAAGCGAGAAGAACTACAACTACTGAGATCTTCAAGTTCTACTTGCGCTGACTTCGTACGAGCTTGTATACTTTGTCACAGTGTGAATCCATGTCCTTCCCTGTTTTTAATGAACAGATGTAGATTCTGAACGTATAATCAAGAAACCTAACCTAAGGTTTTGATTGGAAAAAGACTGATCATTTCTAGTGAGTTGTATTTTCATCTATCTCTGCACCTATGTTTAGGCCTGTTGCCAAATCACAAGTGCATATGAAATTTGGAACACTTTACAGTTGTATTTTCACTCGTTCTCTCAGGCTACGAACCTTACACTTGCGGAATTTGTTGGCAAAATACTAAGACAGATTCT
The DNA here is from genome assembly GCF_008641045.1 of Pistacia vera. Taxonomy (NCBI): domain Eukaryota; kingdom Viridiplantae; phylum Streptophyta; class Magnoliopsida; order Sapindales; family Anacardiaceae; genus Pistacia; species Pistacia vera. Next base: position 32,234 of record NW_022196740.1, on the reverse strand, counting down.
AGTAGTTTAATGAAATATTTCTGAGGATGAAGAGATAGTGGAATGAGTTAGTAAGCTAGTGATCAAATAGGAAGATGAGGAACTGCTCTTGGTATTTGGATGGGTTAGGACCAGAATTTGATGCTATGGTGGCCAATCTTGTAGCCAATATAGTACTGCTACCCTTCAAGAAGCCAGTTGCTTCTCATAAACAGGAGATGCGATTGAAAGACAAAATAGTACATTGTCAATTTCATGAATAGACTTCTGCATTATTAGCTGCAAAGCAGCAAGTTCCACTGATTTTTCTAGTGTGCCACAACTTCAAAGTCATGTAGTATCATCATTCCAGAATACTAGCTCTAGCGGATACCATTTCAAAATCCTGTTCTGCATCTTGATTTAACCAGTTGGAATTCAAACACCAGCTCTTCATCGATGGTTCAGCCAGGCATGGTGAACTATCAACATCATGAAGTATATCCTTAGCAACCCTCTAGTGCGACAGAGTACCACGCATTTCCTCACACTACCATCTCTCATACTCAGTTCTTAGTGGATTTCAGTTTAACAGTAATATGGACTGAAAGGAAGAGGTTGAGCAGAGGCATTTCAGGCCTAGATTAATCGCAATATGTGGCAAAACTGGCCACTCAGCCCCTTCAATTTTTATCACGACTCTTTGACCATCATTTACAGGCTTTCAAAGCGCTCCAATTTCAATCATTTTACCCTTCTCGGTCCAGTCAGCTCTCTTCCATCTCAGTGAATAATGGACAAGATTACTCAGGCGTTTCACATGAACTACTACACAAGCTCAAGCTCTGTTTACAGCATGCTATATCCCAACAACAGCACCAGCATCATTCTCAACCGTTGCACATTTCATGATTTCTCAGGTACGTTGTGCACACAACTCCTCACCAATTACATATCCAAACTCTCAATCACACCTACCTGAACATTACTTACCAGTCTAGAAATACTAGTTTACCTTACACTATAACTCGCCTTGTCACCTGCCAACTTTGTGCCTCGCTCGTCAACTATCACCCCACACAAGTTCTACACCACAAACACTTACAGACCAGTCCTGTATATGGACTCTGATGCATCAATCATATGACTGCAGATGCTACCAACATGGTTGTGAAGTCCATATCAAGGAACATCTTAGGTGCAATTGGCAATGGGCAGTCCTCCTATCACTCATACAGTATGCTACTGTTACCTTCCACTATTCGAATAGAATTCTAAAACTTTAGAATATTCTCTGTGTTCCAAGATTGCTAAAACCTTGTTAAGCATATCTCAAATCACTAAGATACCATTGATAGTTGAGTTTCATGCTGACTGTTGCTTAATAAGGATAAATATAGCAGGCTACACTCCTTCAAGGCCAGTAAAGGATGGCCTTATCAGCTTACCTTGCCAACAACTGATTTCTGTTCTGCTGATTCTCAATAAAGTCAGTATTTCAGGCTTCTACTTCACTTCAGCTTCTGAAATTCATGCTGTTAATTCATCTACATCTAATAAAGGAGAACATTCGGATAATGGTGGAGATATACTCTTGAATGTACTTCTACAGATAGTTCTCTTTTTGTAAGCCATCTAGTATTTGTTCTATGGCATGCTAGATTAGGTCACCCTAATACTAAAGTCGTGAATATGTACTTGAAAAGTTGCATGTAAGAATACTATTGTTGGAAATAAAGCTTTTTTTGTGAAGCATGTCAATTTGGTAAACTACACAGTGTAAGTTCCCGTGTCCACTTCAAGAGCACAAAAACCTTTAGAATTAGTCTACCAGATCTATGGGGTCTTGCACCTATTATATCTACTGAAGGGTATTGGTATTAAGTGATCTTTGTGGATGATTTTAGTAGGTATACCCTGATCTATCCTTAAAGCTTAAATCTGAAGTCATTGGTGCATTCACTCAATTCCATCGCTTTGTTGAAAGCATTGGATACAAAACTGAATTTTTACAAACATATTGGGGAAGGAGTTTAGACCCTTGTCTAGTTTTTGGAGAAACATGGAGTTATGTTTAGGCATCCTTGCCTACCTTCATCAGCAAAATGGTAGAGTAGAGAGAAACATAGAGCCATCACTGAATTTGGTTATCTCTCCTACTCATGCAGCTATGCCACTGAAATTTGGTGGTCAGCCTTACCTGGTGTATACTTGCTAAATAGGCTTCTTCCTTCAGCTGCTTGAGTTTGTCTCTCCATTTGAACTCGTTTTAAGCAAAACCAGGTTACACGTGATCTAAATTATTTGGCTGTGGATGTTATCCATATCTCAGGCCCTACCACAGACATAAGGTTTCTTTTCATACCGAAAAATGTGTTTTCTTGGATACAGCCTTGCTCATAAAGGTTATCGATGCATACTTCTTCAGCAGGGTCTTAATTGTTTACAAGATCCGATTTAATGAGGAAGACTTTCCATTCAAGTCTGATTTTCAAAGTCACTCTTATCTACTACTTCACCTGATGTGTGGTGCATACAAAGGCGTGGACATGCCACAATACAAGTCTTCAGCTTTATCATCTACACAGTTCACAAATGAAGTTATCAGTTCAGGAAATTTCACTTAGAATCTGCAAGGACTGCTCTTTACCATATCTTCCAGCAGAGTCTGCTACACAGGCAGAACCTTTTAATCCACGTCCTGGAATTCAACATGAAGTCTTCTTTAAGAGATGATCCAAAAGATGATTCTGCTGTACCTACTTTGACACAGTCAGACCTGGAATTCAACTTGAGTGGTCCTTCCATTAGCTGATCCTAAGCTTATTGACACAAGAAAAACTATCAATGCGTATCCCATGATCACCAGTCCAAGGGGTCCGAAGTTGGTGTTCCAAATACTGTCCCTCAGGCTTTTTCTCTCCACTCGTTATTCAGCCTGACACCACCATCTGTTCTGAAGCTCTGAAATTCTAGAATGGAAAGCAGCCATGGAGGCTGATATCAAGCTCTCTTAAAAAACCAGACCTGGGTTTGTTCCTTATGTTGAGGGAATGAATGTAGTTGGTAGCAAGTGGTTTTTAAGACTAAGCTAAATTCATGGGTCCCTTTCTATACAAAGCTCGACTTAGCCAAGGGGTTTCAACAAACCCCTAGCCTAGACTACTTTGAAACTTTTTCACCATAGTCAGGCAGCAACCATTAGAGTTATTTTGTCTCTTGCTGTATATAATCAGTGGGAAGTGCAACAACTTGAGTAAACAATGCTTTCTTATGGGAGCTGACAGAAAAAGTATATGATGCCACCAGAGGTTTTTCTAATTTTCTCAATCCACCAAGCAGTAGGTCAACTACATAAGGCTTGTATGGGGCTTAAACAAGCTCCAAGAGCTTGGTTTGAGAAACTGAAAAATTCTTATTAAGCTGGGTTTTCAGAATTCAATTTCTGATGTAGTTTGTTCTTTTACAAAAAGGAATCCTATGTTGTCTATTACTGGTGTACTTGATGATATCTTGGTTACAGGCACAATTCCTCCTTAGTTGATCAGGTTATGACGATCTGATACCAGTTTGCTTTGAAAGTTTCTTGGTCCATTAACTACTTCCTTGGATTTGAGGTTAAAGAAATGACAAGGCATTACTCTTAAACAAAGCAGTATGCTCAAGACCTTCTAGTAAAAAGCTGGGATGTATGACTCCAACCGTGTGTAACTCCTATGGCCACTGAACTAAACTGAGTAAAAAGACAGTATTCAATTTGATCAACCATCATTATATCGGAGTTTCATTGGAGACTGCAGTACCTTACGCTGTCCAACCAGATCTTGCTTTTGCTGTGAAAACTCAGTCATTTTCTTCACACCTACTGTCAATCATTGGACTCATGTAAGAGAGTTCTTAGATTGTAAAGCACTCTAAATCAGTGGTCTTGTATTCCTAAAAAGGAACACTTTATCTGGAAGCTTATGCTGATGCAGATTGGGCAAGTGATGTAGATGACAGGTCCACAGTGGATATGCTGTTTTTGTTGGGGGCAACTTGGTTCAGTGGAGCTCAAAAAACAGAAGGTCTTTTCTCTATCCTCTACAGAAGCAAAATATCGGTCCTTGAGTCAGGCATCTACTAAACTTGTATGGATTAGGAGCTTGTTTGAAAAATTGGTATTACTCTGAATGGTTGTCCTGTCGTCTGTGTGTGATAACATGAGTGCTGAGCACTGTCCTCAAACCCCGTTTTTTCATGCAGGACAAACACAACAAAATTGATGTGCACTATGTAAGAGATCTGGTAGCAAAGAAGAATTTTAAGTGTTCAGTATGTAGCCTCTAGTATCAAGTGCAGACATTCTACCAAGCTCTGCCAGCAAATCAGTTTAATTATTTGAAAGACAAGCTAACCGTTTCATTCGAACTGCAACAATAGTCAGTTTTCGGCGTATCAAAATTGAGCAGATCATTGTGTTGGAGAAGATGTTTTGTTGAAAATATGTGTTGATAAATTACTGGTTTGCAAAGTTGCAGATTAATTGGAGATTCAGTCTGGTTGCAGGACTTGACTCAGATCAGACTTGAGTTGCAGATGCAGCAAGCATTTCTTTTGTTGTTGTTTCTCTAGCAAACTGAGTAGCACAATTTGTTTTGAGTATCAAATTTCTGCAGATAGTCAGAATAGTCTCTCAGATAGTAGCAGAATTGGTGTGGAAATTTAAGCTTGTAAGAGTTGAATGGTGTTAAGTATTAGATAGTGTAGAATTGTGTGGAAATTCAGCCACTGCAGTTTAATCTCTCCAGTTTTGATTTCAGTTTGCATAGTTGATTGTTTGATTAGTAAAGTTTACTGGTTGTTGATGAGCAGACTGTTGTTGGCAAAGTGTGTTTTTCCATTGATGGGCAGATTTTGTGCAGTTTGTAGTTGATTAATGGACCTGAATTTTTGTGCATTTTGTAGTTGATTAATGGAGCTGACTTTTGTTCAGTTTGCAGTTGATTAATGGAGCTGACTTTTGTTCAGTTTGCAGTTGTTGATTGAGCTGAAATCGTTCAGGTTGCAATAGATTATGGAGCTGATTTTGTGCAGTTTGCAGTTGATTATGGAGCTGACTTTTGTTCAGTTTGCAGTTGATTGATTGAGCTGAAATCTGTTCAAGTTGCAATAGATTAATGGAGCTGAATTTTGTACAGTTTGGAGTGATCGATGGAGCTGAAATTGCTTAATTTTTGTACAGATTGCAGTTTGATTGATGAAGCTGATTTTTGTGTTTCGTTTGCACTTGGTTTATCTAATTTCAGATCAGCCTATTCGGTCTTGCTCAAGATTCAATTTGCAGTTGTTTTTTGTTCAATTTCAGATCAGCTCAGTTTTGGTTTCGGATTTGGTTTGTTCAAGTTTCAAGCTTAAGTTTATTGTTGTTGTTCAAAGTTTCAGTTTGCATAAACTACAGCAAAAAGAGTTAGAGATGCAGCAATTCAGTTGTGTGAGTATCTGTGAATGGCATTATTTTTGCTTTAGTCAGTATATGAAGAATATAAGAAGGTTTTGTTTAAGGGGAAATATTAGACAAGAATTTGGGTTAAAGTAAAGAATGAGTAGATTTGGGTTTCATTGTAAAACAACCAATATGATGGACTTTTGTATTAAACTCATACGGTGCGTTTTTATATCATCTTCCTGATTAAAAACGCAACCTGCTCTGTTCCTAAATCAGGTAGTAAAAGTTTCAGTTCTATTGTTATATGTTCAACCGTTCTCTCAAAGTCTTCAATTTTAGTTAACTTTCTTTTCAAATCCAGTCAAGAATCTTTAATCAATATTTCTTGAGTTTAGAAATTTTTTTTGAGACTGTCTCGTATAAATATTCCTTCAGAAAGTTTTGTTTTTTTTTTATCAATCATTCTTGATTTCTATCAAGAAATGATAATACAAAAAAGTAGAGACTGATTTGGTGTTGCATACAAATTAGTTAAAAAGGAAATTGGCTTTCAAAAAGCTAGAGTTTATTATTGAGTTAAAAATAGCTAGGCTTTAGATTAGGAGATAATTAATATTAGCAAAATTGAAAATAAAGTTACAATTTTGCCCCTCAGTTGTTAACGTCAGTTAACTGTGGTATTAAGCAAATTTCAGGGATGCATATGTATTAACCTTATTTAGACTCTAAATCCTTGTTAGAGAATATATTTAATTCTTAAATCTGTTTTATTAGAGATTTTTATAATAAAACAAGATTTAATTTATGGGGTGACAGAATAGTAAATTTTTAATAAAACTTGAACTTTAAATGCTTCTTCTTTGTCATTTTTAATACAAAAAGAGATTTATTTTTTGATAATTAAAACTAATACCGGAGATTTCCATTATAACAAAAAGGGATGTGAATGAGTTGCGAAATTAAAAGAAAAGAGAAAAAACTGGATCTGATTTGATTGATTGAATTAATTGAAAACAATCAAAAATCCCTTTATATACAGGAGAGAAAACACGAAGGAGAAGAGATTAGTAAAAGTAAAAATACAGTACCTCATTTAGCTCAAGTGTTTAACTAAAAACTAACTCAAAACGACAGCATATTGGAAATTTTACTGGGCTGCCCTTATGTTTTCCTGAGCTACAATCTGCACCCTTTGTATCATATGCTTAACATTCCCCTCAAACTGGACCTACTCTGCATTTGGTTGAAGCCTCTTATTGTCTTTCCAGCAACATACAACATCACTTCATTTTACACCTTCAGAACTGTTTACACTCAGTACATCTTCGGAAACTCAGTACAGCTTCAGAACTGCACAAAAAAAAAAAAAAAAAAACTGCATTTTTCTAAACTGCAATTTTTTTCTGCATTTGTCAAAATCTCATTAACTGCATTGTTCTGCATATTTTTCTGCATTATTCTAAACTCATATTTTTCTGCATTTGTCAAAACTGCATTAAACTCCATTGTTCTCACACACATCAAACTGCATGTTTCTGCATATTTCTCTCTGCATTTTTCTAACCTGCATATTTTCTGCATTTGTCAAACTAAATTAACCTGCATGTTCTACACACACATCAAACTGCATTAAACTGCATATTTCTTCGTGCATTTCATACCCTCCAGCGAGAACTGCACTTAACAGCTCCAAACTGCATTTTCATTTTCGGCTCAGCAACCACAAACACCAGCAGAGAACTACACTTACAAATCCAAAAAACGCATTTTCATTTTTCTGCTTCAGCAACACAAAACAACCAGAAGAGAACTACCTTTAACAGCATCCAAAAACGCATTTTCATTTTCTGCTTCAGCAACACAAACAAACCGCAGAGAACTACACTTTACAGCTCCAAAAACGAGCATTTTCATTTTCTCGCTTCAGCAACACCAAACCAACAGCGAGAACTACACTTTAACAGCTCCAAAACTGCATTTTCATTTTTTTCTGCTTCAGCAACCAACAAAACATACCAGCAGAGATGTTGCAACACATCAACTTCATTTCACACACTTCAGAATTGCTTTGCATAGCTGCTACATTTTCATACTGAACTGCTTCTACACAGTAACACATCAAGCAACAATTTTCACAACTTCAGCCTTATGACCTCCAGAATTGCACTCACAAAGCCTTTCAGAATACACACACAAAACCACAAAACATCCTACTTCCAGACCTCCGAATTGCAAACTGTATCACAAATCAACACATACTCCAGATCACCACCAACCTTCATTTTTACAACAAAACTACTACTTTTAATCTGCTTCTTGCTTCAATTTCTCAAAACGTACTCACAAATCACACATACTCCAGATCACCTCCAACCTTTCATTTTTACAACAAAATTGTACCTTTTAATCTGAGCTTCTGCTTCATTGTCTGGACTGGTCATTGCTACAACATTTAATTTCCCTTTAATTCAAGGAATTGAGCTGCTGATAAGGCTTAGTAAGACATCAGCACATTTGAACGTTTGACGGAACATATTGCAACCATGAGTTTTTAGCTAAAACCTGATCCCTGATGTAATGAATATCATCTCAATATGCTTGGTCCGTGAGTGACAAAACATGACACAAGAGCACCAACACTGACATTATCACACAAATTACTGGAGGAGTTTTCAGAATCAATCCTAACTCAGAAAACATACTTTGCAACCAAGCTATTTCAGTAGCTTGTGTGCTAAGGCTCATATCAGCCTCTGTTGAAGAAAGAGAAACTCTCTTTTTTGAGAACTATATGTAAGATTAGGACCTGATAAACACAGTACCCACTGTGGACGTCGATCATCTAAAACTGTCTGCCCCATCTGGCTCACATAGCATTCAACATTCAAAGAATGCAGCTGGTCTGAACTGCAACCCATGAATACTGTGTACTTTGATATACCTAAAACTCTCTTACAAGCTTGCATTGAAGCCCGTGTGTGCTTGTAAAATGACTCAGCTTATTGACTTAAAAGCTGATTTCGGGTCTAGTTAGAGTTAGGTATTGAAGTGCTCCAATGGTGCTTCGTTGAGGCTGGGATCTTGGAACAGTTCACTGTCAGTAGAGATAGTTTGTGCCAACACGCCATGGGTGTGGACATGCATGAGCATCATACTTAGTTTAGACAGCCAATCAACAATGTATTTTGTTGCTTCAAATGAATTCAGTAGAGGTTCTTGTGGCTTCAACCCAAGAAAGTACTTAATAGACCCAAGAGTTTTTAAGGCAAACTGATCATTAGATCTTTAACAAGCTGTGTATGAATGAGATAGTTAGCCAGTAATTAAGATACTCATAAACATATATACAAGGCATAGATGATAACAGGAATCATTTTTGAAATATGAATAGGCTGGAACAGATATAGAGTTTTAAATCTTTGTCCAGAAGAGCACTCAGTTATCAAACCAGGCCATTACTAGCCTGTTTATACTATAAAGGGCTTTTGTTTAATTTGCACAACATGAGTAAAATTGAGTATTTCAACAACCTTCAAGTGTCTCATATAGAAGGTTCAGTTGAGGGTTGCCATGAGGAAGCATTATTGACATCCACTTGTGAACTGTCCCATCCATTTGTCACGCAATGGTTAGGATAATTGCTGATGGTTTGCAGGCCTTATACAGGACTGAAGGTTGTTTTTTCCCCAAGAAAGCCAAAAACAGGGGTTTCTGACTGAAACCCTTGGCAACCAGCCTTTCTGGTACTGTTGAGTATCCATCAGCATAAACTTTGTCCTAAAACCATTGTTACCAACAATCTGCTATCACTCATCTTGGGAACAAGGGACCAAGGTTATTCTTTTACAATGCATCATTTCAAGTTGCATGGCTTCTCTCCATCATTACTGACCAAGGCTTTCAGGAACGAATAGGTTAAGATAGACGGTTCTGAAGCCAATATGATAAGCGGCCAAGTTTTATGTTGATAGTTGTTTTGCTTGGTTAAAAATAGGGATGTGTGTTGTGTAGAGGTAGAGAACCGTTGTTGGACAATGAGGAATTATTTCAGTAGAGGTAAGGACAGGTAGACCCAGTTGATGAAGTAGGAAACTGTTGATTGAAGTCAAATCATTACAAGAGGGCAGTGAGAAGCATCCTATTTGTGATGGTAGTAAGACTGATTTGTTATGATAAGTCTGTGATGTAGTGGTATTATCAGTGGAGGTAATTGCAAATGAGAGTAGTGAAGTCTATGAAGATGGCAGAAAGAAAGGTTCTTGATTGGGTGAGATTCTGATTTTGATCTGGAGGTTTGAACTGTCCTGATTGTGTGAAAATCGATTTTGTAAGCTGTGAGATTATGTGTGGGTGGTGGTTTGTTTGTTGAATGTAATAGGGTACTTTTGAAGGGTGTTGAAAAGGAGGCTATGATAGTACCGTTTGACGATACAGTGTGTTTGGAAACATTATTGGATTGATGAGAAGGGATGTTAGGAGGGATTTGTGCACCAAACTGTTTGACAGAAGATGGTTGCAGAGCATGATATAACTGGAGGGAACTTAACTGAGGGAGCGCTAAACCCAGTAGGAGACACTAAATGATGTATTGAACAAAGAGGAATCTAAACTAGAAGGAGTTTGTTGAATGTGCAGGACGTTGAACTGAAGACGTGAAGAAAGTGTTTCCACAAAAGGAAACTTCTCTTCTTAAGAAACATTAGGAGTCAAAAAAGATTTTCCTTAGAACTATAACACACCTAAGGCCTTGATGAACAGGACCTCTAATCCACAAACACACTGGATGAATACAAAACTAGTTTGTGCCTATGTAATCTCTTAGGTAAGGAAAGACAGACACTCCAAAAAATTTTTTAAAGATGAATCCAGAGGCTAGATCTACAAAATACAACTACTACGGAGATGAAATCAAGAACGGCAGAGATGGCATCCTATTGATTAAAAATACAACCATTATCAATCAAGCCACCAAAATATCCTAGGCATGGAAGCATGGGCAGTAAGGTGAGACCCGGTTTTCAAACTATATGCATGTTTTATCCTCACTCGTCTTTTTGTTGATGAACATAAGCACAAGAATGCTAAACTGAATCCTGACGTTGGTTAGCGTACGACTAACCCTTTATATTCACTACCTGAGCAGTATGTAGACACTTGAGGTTTATGATTTAACTCGTCCTTCGCTAATGATGAAAATTAACAAGACAAATTGCACTTCAGCTTTAGGTCCTAAAGGGAAAACCAGTAATTTCAAAATCATCAAGGAACTGCACATTAGTACTTCAAAACCTTCCAATAGAGCTACTGGAGATGGCAACCAAATGTCACTATTGACTAATTCAAGAGGAACATAGCTCTGGGAACTTAGAGCCATGAAAAACTGTTTTTGTACATTTTCCAATTGGCATGCATCACAAAGGAAATGGAACGGGGAATATGTTTTTCGAAGGATATGGTTAACTGTAACTAATTTTCTGAAAACGCAGAAAGGATGTCCTAATCGTTTAGTGCCAGAGTGATATTGTTTGTTTAGCGAAGGTGACCTTGAAAAGCATAAGGATGGAACATATGGCTGGTTATCAAATTGATCAGAATTACTACTACCATTATCAACCAACAGATATGTTTCATCACAGCATCACAACCATTGCCATCAAAACCATCAAGACAAATTATCAATAATACAACATGATGTTATTAACAGATTATACCCCTCGCACTCAAACCATCCAGCAACAAAACATCAAGACAATTACAGAATCAACAACATTAGGTTTATTACGAATATTCAATCGCATCAAGAGCAGTAGGAACAATAGACTAGATCTTAACATTGTTTATCAACAATTGACTATTAGTATTGCATATAGGCATTAGAGATATCACATGGTTAACAAAGTTGCTCATAGTATTAGACAAAGAATAACCAGATCAAAACAAAAAACTGATTTTATTATTTGTAGAGGCATTACAACTATCCAGCACTGACTTTGTGGCTATTATCAGTCATTATTAGCGCCTTAACATGAACGTATGAGGAATAGACCACTTAGTTTGTGATCTCCCTATGTGCTTGTGTGTTTCTATCTCGAGAGGAGATTAGACCGAGTTTGTGACTGATGAACGAAACTAGGCTTTGTGCATTAAGAGGAACAGGACGTTGAGCTAAAGGTCCATGGAACTAACATGGAAGTTCAACTGAACAACCCAGCATTAAGTTTCTCCATGTAGTAACACTGCTCTAGAAACCTGTTCTTTAACAATGAAACAGTCGAGTTAAAATTCAACCACAACATTATTTTTTAGTAAATTGGATTACTGGAGAGGGTTGTTTAGTAATTCTTGGGTACACACAAACATGTTTCAATTGTAGACATTTATCTTTGTAGAAACTAGTAAAGAAAGCAAAGCCAATATGGGGGATCAATATCAAGAAACGTCACCACTGTCCTACTTGTACTGTTCAACTTCCACCAATATTGTGCTTCACATTCAACTGACTAAGAACCTGCTCAAGTCCGTACAACATGGTCGGTAGCACAGAGTCATAAACCAGGAAGGATCTGATGAGGGATAAAGTCTAGACGTAAGGTTGTTGAGAAGCTGTAAGATGGTTATGATTTTGTGATGTATGTCTGTGAGGGTATTAGGCTTGGTTAGTGTTTGTTGTGTTTGCTGGGGTACTTGATACCTGGTGTTTGTTGTTGAGGCTGTGGTGTGGTTGAGAGAGTTCAAATAAACTTGTCATTGAATGTGATCTTCTGTTGATAGAGGGACGGACAGATTGTTGTGTGGCAGGATGTTACTAGGTTAAATTGCTGGCAAAATGTGGTTCCAGCAAGGTGTCCAGAAACTTGGAACCAGGAGAGAAATATGATCCAGCACCTGGGTTTGTAGGGAAGGGTTGTCTTGAGGTGGGAGCCCATTATAATTGGAAGTTATACCTGGTAACATTGTACTGCGCTGTGACCAACTTCGGCTGACAGACTTTGCATATTGGCCTCCCGCACTCATTAGCTTCTACACTACACAACCTCTGCCAACATTGGGAAAGCGCGGTTCTATAGGCTAACTGATTATAGGGTTGTGGAGGCGTATGAGTAGTGGAATAGGGTTTTGTTTCAGTCGGAACAGTAGCTCTCTAGAGGATAATGTTTGTGATATGAGGGATTAGATTAAGTGCTTTTAGTGGAAGGCCTATAAACTTGTGAAAGGGCTGGACAACCATTAGACTAACTGAGGTGGTTACAGTGGTGAATGAGTGGTTTTTAAACTGAGATTACTGGAATTACTCATGCAGCTATGTGAACTGACTTTACTGGAAATCACCGTCGTTAAAGTTCTAGTCTTAGTTCAATTTCTGTTAGAAGCATACTGTGCTTCTTGAATACTCACAGATCAAACCTAGACTCAAGTCTGGAGTCAATTGACTAATCAACATCAAATTCAAGACCCTAAGCTCCACATACATATTGAAGACATCTGCATCGAAAATACTTGTTCCGTGGATGCTTAAAACTTTCAGCTATGCCTTTCAGTTTCCTGTGCTAGTATTACTAACACTAAGATACCTTGTTGGTATTCTAGAGTAAGTTTTTCAAGTGAAGTGTCCTAGTCTTTTAGACTCTGACCAGAACTCCTTTTAAGTGTAAAACCAAAAACATCGTAGAAAGTGTGACACTGAGAAACACAACTAAACATACATCGGCATATTGACGCAGTAACTAGGTAACAAGAAACTTATCAATTACATACTTCCAAGCCACATATTCAGATTATTTTCTTTCAGCTAGGGTTTCCTTAGACATAATTCTTGTTGATTCATTGATAAACATACAAGGGAGGGAGTAAGAGGCTAGGACGAGGATCAAACCTGTCAAATGCTCTTCCAATCTGTGAGCCCACTGTGAACAAAAAACTTGCCGTGCCAAAAAAAACGGTAGTTAGCACGATAATTGTCCCTTTTTAGCTTTCAGTTTACTCACTTGAAGACTGAGGAACAATAGATGACGTGAAGTTCCAGCCATTGCACGAGTTCGTTGGCTTCTGATACCAGTAGATAAAAAGAAAAGAGTCAAAAACGGATCTGATTTTGAATTGATTGAATTAATTGAAAACAATAAAAAATACGTTTAATACAGAGGAGAGAAAAAAACTGGAGAAGAGACAGTTAAAGTAAAATACAGTAGCCATTTGAAGCTCAGTGTTTACTAACAACTAACACAAAAACAGCATATTGGAAAATTATGGGTGGCCTTTAGTGTTTTCCCAAAGCGACAATCTGCACTTTGTACATAATGCTTAACATGAGTGTGAGACTATACCTTTATCCTTTAAAAGTTCAATCGAGACTTAATCCGAAATTTATTTTTTATTTCTTTGAGAAATTAATCAAAAATTCCCAAAACGGTGAAAAAGTTTCAGAGCATCAAATAATAGAAGTAAAGGGATAAAAAATAAACGAAAGTAGGACCAGCTAAAAAGGAACTTGGGGAGAGAGATGTAAAGAAAGATAAGAATATTGTAGATTTAATTTTTGCACATAGAAAATAAAAATAAACAACCAAAAAGAAGAAAAAAAAAAAAAATAAAACAGAGCAGAGGAGAGTCTTAAAAAATATAGAAATAACAAGGGATATGAAAACCAATTATGAAATAGTAATAGCCATCAATATTAGCTTAACACACACTATTAAATCCTTAGCAAATGGAAAGAGAGACTGTGACTTGTTCCAAATTCTCAGGCTTCCAAAGGAAATTAACGTGTTACAATCCTCACTAGGAGTTGTTTTCACATTGATTCAACGATTTTCTTGTTTCTCATGAGGCATAATAACTTCCAAAAACGGTGAAGTTTTCCTTTTTGCTTGTATAGAATTGAAAAATGTTGTGTTTGTTTTATTTCTCTTTTATCTATTTTATTTTCTCTCTTATCATACATCATTCAATCTAAATTAAGATTTTTGACACAAAAATAAACGGCAACAAACAATTGAACTATTTGAGACAACTTTTTCAATGAACAAATAAATGTCTAATTTAAAAGTTTTTTTATTTCTCTTGGCGTTTTCAATCACAATATGTGAAACAGCTTTTTCGTTTTTGCCGCATTTGTTAATATTTCAATATTATCAAAAAAAAAAAAAAAAAAAAACACGAAATGTGATATAATAACACAACCTTTAAAATTTTACTTATTATAATGCAATAAACAATAAATGAGGAAAACATGGAAAAACGAATGGTATTAATTACGGAAAATATTTTTATCGAAGTTTTATGTTTGAATTTGGACTCTTGTGGATAGGAAAACACAGAACTTGAGCTGTGACCTTGGAGAGTTGCCTAACTTACTCCATTGAACTTAAGCAAATAATCCAAAGAAAAGAAAGTTGTCGCTCTCATGTAATTTCGTGAGGTCGAGGAAGAGACTTGCCCTTTTTTCTCTTATTACAAGACAGCAACAAATATTGACTTCCCAAGCTGACGAACTCTTTCCTTGTCTTACCGTAAATGTTCATCACATTTTACCTCCCTGTCTGCCCCCCAATTAATTAGCATCGTGAAGGATCTAACAAGAAGAAATGTTGGAGGTGCACCGCTTCTTATTTATTTATTTTTTTATAATCCAAAAATTTCTTAATAAGGTTTGTCAACTGTGGTTGGAAAATGAAAACGCCGTACAAGTTTAAAACTCTTATTTGGAAAGACAACTCTTATTATGCATCTATATATATATGATAGTATCACACACAACATTTTTAGAGTATTATAAAGTATCATTGGGTAATATACTCAAATGGAGCAACATGATAATGGCAGAGTAATATTATGTGTTTTTAAAGTTTTTATTTCAAACTTTTTCTTTATTGTTTACCATTAAATTTACTATGGCAAGTTAGTTTTAACATCAACAAACACTTGTCCCACGCAATTTAGGATTTGTATTATAATTAAGTTTTGTTGGGTAGATTCTTTTGACTAAATTTTTTTTAATAATTGAATACATAAATCATGGACATGATTATGCAATTCTACACGGTTGAATGAAGGTAAAGTGGTTGATTCTCTTTACCACCTTTCATCGACTCTTAAACTACTTTGATTATAGTGACATCAACCGTAAAAAATTAAGTTAAATTTAAGGTAAACGAATTCATCCATTCTCTTCATTCTTAAATACAAGAGAATAAAGATGGAGGAGGATCACCTTTTTACCAACCCATTATTATGTGTTCATATTTAAAAATGCAATACCAAAGAAGAATCATTAAAAAATGGACTTTTCTCTACTGTAATACATATATGCGGGATTTCTGTGAATATGTTAAAAAATGTTATTTACAAAAAGCAAACTTATTATTAGGAGATGGCTTGACTATATCGACAGAATCATTGAATGATCTAACAGAAAGGGTTCTCTTTCTGATGTTGAAAATATGTATGCTAAAACCAAGAATGATGCTGCCAACGCAGCAGCATGATCCGCAACTTGAGAGTTTCTCTCAAGTAAATGCCATCACCGCAACAAATCCATAAACGTCGCAATATAGCCTATTCCTGTAGTGCATTCATGTCTGCAATTCCAGGACTTGCGGCCCATACTACTGGTACAAGTAGCAACAAACAAACCGATAATTTACAAATCTGCCAGGCAGAACGCACGAAGATTTTAGCATTTTGGGCAACAAGCTTGCTGGTTGCTCCCAACGACCAATTGTCGAGTATGTTAGGGTTGCTGGGTAAGTTATCACCAGAAATGTCCTCTGTCAGGGTCTAGGACGATTGAGCAGTGGTTCTTACTTTCAACTGAAAACAAGTCCACTTCGGACTCTCAGAAAAAGGTTGGTGTTATGTTTCAAAGTGTATACTGCAGCGATGCTAGGGTTTGACAATGGAAGAGTTTTGATCTAAAAACTTGAGTATGACTGTGATCATGAACAGGCATTCTCACAAGGCGAAGCATGATATGGCTGAAGCTCTTGCCACAAAACTGGCATACTTGTGCAGTTATAATTCTTAAGTTTCTAGGGTTTTGTCAAACCTAAACTTTGTGGGTGCAAACTTAGTAACAATCCAACACATCCAACTCATGGACATATAAACCATAGAGGCAAGTTAGAGAACGACACAGCAAAGCTTTATAGTGGATTCGGCTTTTACCAGCCTACATCCACTCACAGTCTACATTATGATTTTATTATCATAGAAATTACAGTGATAAGTTTCATCAGAAATAAGGTAAACCACGTCAAACAAGGTAATGAAACACCGATTCAAACATAAACCCCTAATCTCGCAGCCCAACCTGCCTTTCTCTCTAGACCTAGCATGTGTTAAAGGACGCATGTTTACATCTGGATCATCACGCCATCTGTCTGATTCTCCAAACCGAAATCTTGTCTGGATTCAATTCTAACTTTCTCAGGTGAGGAGCTTGGCGCACCAAAACAGGCTGTTCGAGCAAACAGAGATGAGAGAGGAAAGAGGCTGCGTGAAAGAGGAACGACCTAATAGATAAGTCTATTGGTTGGCCAAAACGACGTCGAATAGGAAGTTTATAAAGAAAGTGTAAGTTGACTCCACCATGGCAACATAGGGTCCCAGCGGTCACCAGCAAGTCTCTCACCCTGGGCTTCTGATTTGTCACCCACCATGTTCCTGGAATTTACCCAGTGCACTTCTTGAACTGTGAAGCAACTCATCAAGCCTGCGTTCCATATGGGACAATTTGGTGAACATGTCGGCGCATTATGAGATCCTCAATTTCTCACATCTCATTTCTCCTCTTAATATTTTCCCTAATGGAAATGAAGACGGACATCATGTGTTTGGTTCTTCATAGGGTAAACCGTGGTTTTTACAAAGGTGGATTTGCACTTGACTGGCACTGTTAACTTCACTGTCGTGTTGCTCAATCCCCAGCTCACTGATCAGCACCTTTCAACCAGGTGCCCTCCTTTGCTGCCTCAGTCAATGCAAACATACTCTGATTCAGTTGAGGAACAGGGTTACCAGTAATTCTGTATTTTGGATTTCCAACGTGACAGTTCGCTTCCTACACAAGTAAAAAACAAACCCAGATGTTGACGTTCTTTTGTCTTAAATCCCCTGCAATAATCTGACCATCTGTGAACCCCTCAACAAAAATCATCAACCACACTATGATTTTTCTTAAAAACTTCCAACTGATTTGGTTCCTTGTAAGGTCATCCTCATAATCCATTTAAGAGCATCCAGTAGCCTTCTGGGATTGCCATAGAACATCTGCTAACCAGCTTACAGCAAACCTAAATTCTGGTCTGATACAAACCATCAAGTACTATTAGCTTCCGGCCACTAGCAGAAGGTATCCCTGTCCATTTAGCTTATCAGTGTCAGTTTGTGGATTCCTCTCGTGAAACCTTCAAGTGAGCACCGAGAGAGTCGGGAACAGATGTAGCATCCGGCAGTGAATTTCTTAATATTTTCTCAGTGTAGTCGTTGGGGGGGGACTAACTTTAGATCTTTCAACAGCTCTGGTCTCTGACAATGAAAACACCAAGATATTTGATGAGCTTGACCCAGCTCTTTGCATTTCAAACTTGGGGTTCAACAGCTTCTTCAGTCGCACAGACTCAGATTTATCAGGCAGTCCACGCATCATCCACATACAACAGTAAAAAAATGTGGCCCCTCCCCTTGCAGTTCCTGAAAGTTCTTTTATAGTAAAACACCTGTCAAAGTAATCTTATTAAACCCATTTCTAGCATAAAAGACATACAAATTTCCTTATACCACTGTCGTGGTGACTGTTAAAACCATACAAAGATTTTTGTAACGTGACAAACTTTACCTGTATCACTGTGTAACCTTCCAGGTTGCTCCATAGAATACTTTCTTTCCCAATCCCATGCACGGAAAGCTGCGCTTCACATCAAGTTGTTCTAATCAATGTGAATTGAACTACTAGGAGAATCAGGACCCTACTGGCCCCTCTACTTGTGTGAAACCTTTTGACACTAACCCTAGCCTTTACCTAGGTGCATAGTGAGTTTTTTAAACTGGGTTTCTTTTGAAAATCCATTTACATGTTAACACCCTATAGTTTTTGGTTTATCAACTAAAACCCCATGTATGATTCTCTCATAGAAATCAAAAGTCCTTACTTAATGGTCTTTCTTCCCTTCCAAATTTTTAGAGGATCCAGAAACCTTGCTTCTTGGAAGTCTTAGTTCATCATTCTATCCGTTTCGTCCAACACTGAACGACGCAAAGCCACCAGATTGGCATATCACTATCTCTTGGAGGTCTAATTGGTTCTCCGAATTCTATCTCTTGATAATGAAGTTCAGTCAGAGTTTGAAGTATCTACCACCTGGAGTATTCGTCCTACTTCATGACACCCAATGGTTCCTTCCTGAGTGTATAACTTCCTCAACCCACCTTGATTCAAACTTGGCTGAAAACTGATCAGTCCCACTTCTAGTCTAAGTGGCCCAACTTCTGAATAAGAGTTCTCGTATTCAATCAGGTTTGTTTCCTAAGTCAGGTAGGGTATTGTCTCTGAACTATGGCATCTCTACTCACAATAACTTCTTAGTTTCTTAAATTCCGAACTTGTTAGCCTTTAACCCATCTGGATTCCAAGAAAGTGCATTTAATGGCTCAGGTTTTAAACTTTTCAATCCTTAGAATGGATACATAGGCAGACATCCAAAAATTCTAGGTTTCAGGTTTACAGGATACCAGTCACTTTCAGTGGGACTCTAAAACTATAGGCGAGCGAGGGTGTTCTGTTTTCAAGTAGCACTACAGTTAATGTGGCTGCTTTTGCACCAACCTTGAACGAAAGTTTGGAACAAGACAGGATACTTCTACCTTTCTAGGATGTCCCTTTCACCTTCCACAGAGTCCCATTTCTGCTTGTGGGAGTGTGTCTCACGTTATGTACTACTAACTCCACCATAATTCTACAGTATTAGTGAATCCCTCATTAATGATTCCAAACCATTATCAGTTCTTACCTTTTTTGCATTTCTTTCCATTTGCTTTCAAACCAGGATTTCCATTCCTAAATCGTAAATGGTTCTCATCCCTTAGCTTTATAAGAAATAATCAAAACATTTCAAAGTAGTCATTCATACATAAAGAAATACTACACCCCTCAACGTGAAAAGGCTTAGATGGTCCCATAAATCAGAGGTGACATACTAAAGTTGGGAGCTTTGTGAATACGTGCTGTCAGTCCAAACTTTTACCCGTGCAATATTTGCCAATACACAGTGTTCACAAAAGTTTTAGATTCCCTGTTTTATACCCACCTAGTAGGTTTTGGTCTTATGTTAACTAAGAGCGTTTCAACTAACATGGGCACAGCCTTTATGCCACCAGGGTAGTGCCTCTGAGTGTTGCTCGGTACAAAGCCCCACAATATTGCTTCACTATCCAGTCCCTACCTTCAATCACATACAGCCATTTCTTTTTGAGCGCTAATCAACCTAACTAACCTCTTTCAGAACACTAAGGACTCCCATTGCGACCTTATATTCTGACCTATAGCCCGAGTCACTAGAAGTCACTAAGAGAGATACGGTTCGTTAGGTCAGGTAGATATAGACAAATCAGTACATGTCTAGTATTACTCCTATGGCCATATCTCAAGTTTAACAGTTCCTACTTCCTTGATACTGAGAAGAGCAGCATTCGTTTTCCCACCTTACTTTCCCACCCATCTAATAGGTGAAATGAGCAACAAACCACTCCCTGTAGGTTGTCTTCATCTGAGATAGGCTGCATTACCAAGTCAAGGATCATTATATCCCTAGTACTTCTCGCCCTCCTGAAGATACTAGGACCTCTGACCTCTTTAACCCCTGATACTAACCCCTGCACTGCCTCCTCATCCTCTTTCTCATATTTTTCTTCTTTTTTCTCTCAGTTACCATCTATCCTAAGGTGACCCTCCGTAGACATAAGAAACACTTTCTTTCCCAGGTTTGGACTTAGACCTATGTCTATTCTGCCCCATTTTTTCCAGTTCTCTTTTCAGTCTTCCTCTTACTACAAGACACTCACAATCGCGTCACAATTATCCCAAGTCTATTTTCAGTATCCTAGTTTGATATAGCTTCTAAACGTCTTCCTAATTTTCAGAGTCTCCTACCATATTCAAAGTCTATACAAAATTCCGAGAAGTTGAGTAAGAGTTTAACAAGATTCAGCTTGAATCTTTATCACATATTCAATAGATATACTCTCTAAATCTTGTATGATCTAAGAAACTCATTCTTATTGTCCTTTTAAGTGACTTTTTGTTCATCCATCTTAACCCAAACAAACTCTGTTTTAGAGAAATAACCTATTAGGCACAGTCCTTAACTGATAAATTTATTCTAACCTGCCTCCAGATCTCGGCAGCAGTCTTCTCTTTCTTGACTTCCTCGAAGTCCTTTGTCACCCAAAAACCCCCCCCAAGAATTAGCGAACTTTTTGGCCTTGTCCAGTAGTCCCTTGTTTTTCTGTGGTGGTTCCCGTATTCAGGTCCTCGCTTTTCCTTTCAGAGCAAACGCCAAACCTCTTTAAACCAATACGACTACGACTGCCTCCATCGTCATTTTTTTTTGTTCCCCCCCACAAGCCGAAATCGTTTTCACTTGTAAACTTTTCAAGCTCAAATTTGTCATGTCTTCTTATAGATACAAAAACATTCAGATAAGAAAGAGTCGTTTAAGGAAATCCTAAACACGACTAGAACATAGAAACCCTAATTGGACCTTCAATCAAGCTCGCTACCAATTTTGTTAAGTTTCTTCTAGGGTTTATGGCAAACGCAACTTTGTGGTTAAGAACTTATAACAAATCACATCCAACTCATGACATACAATAGAGAAATTCGATAACCATAGCACAGCAAGATTATAGTGGTTCGCTTACACTACACCACTCTCCAATGCTCACCCAG
This sequence comes from Pistacia vera, assembly GCF_008641045.1. Classification (NCBI taxonomy): domain Eukaryota; kingdom Viridiplantae; phylum Streptophyta; class Magnoliopsida; order Sapindales; family Anacardiaceae; genus Pistacia; species Pistacia vera. Next base: position 10,905 of record NW_022196740.1, on the reverse strand, counting down.
GATTTTTATTATCAATCACGAATGTCAGTGATAAGCTTTCATCATAACATAAGGTAACATCAACATGACGACACACCTAGTCCAGAAAAACCTAACTCTCTCCCCAACTCTTCCCTTCTCTCTCTAGACCAGCATGTGTTAATACTCATGCTTACTCCGGGATCATTAAGCCATCTATCTGTCTTGATTCTCCCTAACTGAAAGCTAAGCTGTTGGTCAATTCTAGAACTTTCTCCAAGGTGATACTGTCGCCCAAACAACTGTCGGCCACACGGAACGAGAGAGGAAAGAAGGCTGCGTAAAATTAAGAAACCTATATAATCATTAGGTTGGCCAAAACGACGTCGTCATGCAGGAAGTTTGACTAGAAACCTTCAGCTGACTCCACCGGACAAATCATGAGCCACGTACCAACAAACTTCCATCATTAGCTCTGTCCATCGACCATTGCTTGGATACTGGCTTAAGAAAATAACGAAGCAATAGTATGTTCCCGAAAGTGCTCGATAGATAGGCCATGTGAATGAACCCATCGAAAGAATGATTTGCCTCGGATCATATTGTCAATGACTATTGCATGGAATTCCCTTCATTGTGGATAACTCCTGAATCGAATGCATGGTTGTTTCAGAAGCTGCACTAGTTGGCCTTTTTCCTCTGCCTGATTACAAAAGCACCAAGTTCCATGTGTCGAACCTAATGATTAAACCCCTCCATGTTGAAACATTTCCCTACTCACAGGGCATATTGTTAAATAGTGTCTAACATACTCACGTGTTAGCAACACAGGGACCGCCGTTGCATTTCCCATATTGGAAAGAGCAAGCTCAGAAGCCCCAAAGGAGTCCCCCCCAACTCCCACAAAGAGTGGATTTCTAAGCAGGATTGAAACCTGAAAATGTCAAACCATTGTCCATTAAATTGATAGCTATCTGAATATAGTATTGCAATAAAAAATGAGCTCGAGTAGGCAAATCAATATAACCTTTGATTGAGAAGCTTTAGCGTTGAATGATGAAGAGGAAGCCCTTCTTGAAGAAGAAAACAAAAAAAAAAAAAAGTAAAAAAGCTTAATTAATCATGCTATGGATTAATAAACCCGTACTTATGTATAGCGTACTACAGAATTTTTAAGGCTATAATCAATCCCTGGTTAAAAAGCCCTTACAAAGGAAAAGAACAAATGATCAAATAATAATTCTGCTCTATGGGAATTTTCCTGGAATTCCTTAGCTCAAAGCGTTGGTGCAAAATTACTTCTCTTGCAACATGTCGTATATAGTTTTCCCCTTTTTTTTTTAGTGAGTCCAGCGGCAAGTCGCCTAGGAAAAATTGTGGCCGTTTCTTTGTCTACGTTTTCCTGCAATTCATGTAGAAGTGATATGAATTTTTATTAACCCCGGTCTTCACTTTTCAGAGAAACCTTATAACGAGACATCTCACCCGCTTTCCAGCGTTAAACCAATTGTAAACATAAAAGTGAAATTAACAAGCTTCACGGGACAGGAGTGCCAGTGCTCATGTCCATCCATTTTCCATTGCTAGCCATAAATATTTTCTAGCTAAAATATATATAAGATGAATAAATCTCTAGTCAGTTATGATGAAATTAATGTGGGACAACCTATTTAGAAAATAACTCCATAGAAGATTTAGTGAAAATGTATAAAACACACATCCTAACAAAATGAAAAATAAAAACTACCATTGAAACCAGTCAAAAAGGTGAAAACAAAAGAGGAATATGGCTCAAGTTCTGGTATAAGCTTCTAAAATTATTTTTAATAATTGAATATAAAAATAATTTCAAAATATTAATTGGGTATTAAAATATTTGTAAATAATAGAAAATTAAAGTTAATTTTAATAATTTAATATAAAAATAATTTATTATTATAAAATTTATTAAAAAAATGAGTTTTCTTTAATCCAATAAATAAGTTACTTCACACAGTTTTATAATTCCAGTTAAAAAAATTGATGGACTAACACTTACGTGTTGTTATGTAATAAATGAATAGAATTTATATAATATCGGTTACTTTTATATCAACTTAATCCGATAATTTAAAAGTTATGACAAGGAAAAAAAAATCCCATCAAGTTTAATTTTTTTTAACTCTCTCAAAATAAGAACTACTTAAATATGATGCATAATTTATATGCAAATATTTGGATAGTTTAGAGAGAAACTCATAGGGCTTGGTGGGTAAAATTAACTAAAATGGTATCATTATAGAGTAAGTGTGGTCAAGTTTCCTTTGATAGATGGGTGGATGGGATTTGCAAGAAAAAAGAGAAGAGGATGAAGAAAGGGGCAGCCAATTAATTAGATGCATGAGTTTGTAATTGTAATGAAAATGGTATTGTGATTTGGTGTGCGGTTGGGATGCCATGATGTGTAGAGTTGTGCCAAAATAATGAACCATTCTATAATAATTTCAACTATAATTATTCAATTAGTGTTCATTCAACTATAATATTATTTCAATTTCACAAGTATCTCGTATAATTGTTTGTACTATTATATCAGTATTATAAGGACATATCTCATTAGATCATTCTAGAGATAAGTTTGAAAAACAATAATCTTAGATCCACAACCTAATCTTACAACCTTTTCTCACAACCTTTGATGTGACAGCTTACAATTGATCAGATAGACGAGACCTATAGTAAGTACATGAGACTTAAGTTGAACAATTACGAATTGTGATGTCAAAGGTTGTAAGATTGGGTTATAGACCTAGCATTTTTTCTTAAAAAACTATATCGTTGTGCTTTGCCCTCACTCCATTATGTTGGCGTGTTAGGATACTATTCAACCTTTTGATACTAATGCCCAAATAATAGAGTAGAGTTTCAGGTATTTTGTGATGGTTTTCAAAACATTGAGGTAGTGTTTGAACCTTTGATAGAATGAAAAGTTCATCTTCCGCTTGATAATTTTGCAAACATTAGGGATAGTTTATAATAGTTTCCCAATAATATATATAAATGTCTCATTGAATTGCTTAAATGGCAAAAGCTATGGGAAGGAGGGATGCCATTCAAGAATCCTATATGCTTTAGTGATCCTTTGATGTTATTTAATGTAACTACTTTAAATAGTCGAATGTAACAATAAATTTAAAGCTACGTCTAAAACAAGTTAATAATATAATTTTGAAAATTATTGATATCACCAACACGACACTACTACAATTTTTTTTTAAGGATGATTTTAAACTATCCTTAATAAATCAAGAACATCTTTAATGAAGCAAAAACGTCCTTTATTGAAGTGTCTTTAAATGTTATAAGACATTAAAAAACTTATTCTTTTAATCTTTTCCTAATATAAATAGTTAATTTAATTTTTAACATTAAATACATTAATTTTATAAAATTTTGGCATAAATAAAAGTTTGGAAGAAAATTCTTTTTACTATAAAGTATAAGGCCCTTCTTTTTATGAAACTGTGTACAAAAAGTTATAAAAAACATTTTTAGTTAAGACTGTTGAAAGTTAAAACCATAGTTAAAACACACAATAGTAGAAGGAGAAAAGTAACAAAGGAGAATTGATTTATCTTGGTTCGTTTCAATAAAAGAATTACATCCAGCATTCAAATATAATATTTTATTAAGTTTCAAAAATTTGTAGAATACAATAATCTTAAGGGTCTGCTTAGGAGTTTTTTTTTCACTGGTTTTGGGGGTTTTTAATTAGACTGGTTTTGAGGTGTTTAAAAACCTCTACTTGCCAGATTTTTAATAGGCTGGTTTTGAGGGGTTTAAAAACCCCCAAAAACCAGTGTAGTGTATTTTTGAGGGGTTTATAAAATACTCCAAATTGGGGTGTTTTGACTGGTTTAAAACTTTTATCCCCAAAAAACCCCTTTCCACTCCCTTTTACAAATATGTCGCTGCTGTAGATTCTCTCTAGCACACAAATCTCTCAAATCTGTCATTGCTGTTCACTTCTCTCTAGCACACAATTATCGTGCCTCTCCTCACTTTCAGCAAGGAAGATAGGCTTTCTCTTTTCATGTTTTTATACACGGCAAAAGGGTAGACAAGCAAAAAGGATCCAAAGAGAGATATATGTTAACTACTGCACAAAAGAATGAATTTATAATTCTTTCGGAAATTATATCATAGCTAAATATATTACTTATGGCTCACATGTTTTACTTTTGATGTAGGAATTGAATTAATTATAAAGTTAATAAAAGCTGTTGTGTGAAAATTGAATTAAGCAAATGTTTTAAAGTTGAGCCAAAATGTAGGC